>NC_091301.1:29306903-29331903 GCF_038502225.1 Cherax quadricarinatus | reverse complement strand
CAACAAGGCAGAGCCAGTGCCCCCTGATATCTGGGGAGGTGACTTTCTCAGGACAAGAGCGACTGTTGGAGTCTGCCCTCAAAACCTACATACCATCATCTGACCGCCACCCCAACTCTTCTTACACTGTGCCTGCTTGCACGTAGGGTACTCGCCTATACGTAGCCGCGGGGGGTCGACCCGCAGATCCTAACCAACGGGTTAACTACCTGCAGTTCTCTTGGTCCCTGTCCTTAACGCTATGTGTGGAGTCTACCCTCATCACTTTCTAACTCGGGTCCTTTTTATATGTATTGAATTAGTTATAATTACATTAATTGCAGAGCCCAGAGCAACACGAGTTCCGAGTAGGTTGATCCTGCCTCTCGCAACTACTGAACTATTTGTGCGCAAAATGTCCACGAAAGGAATAACTGTCAGAGGCTGCCACAGAGATACGCTGTGTTCTCAATGGCACAGTTCTACCCCTGATTCTCTTTCTCATTCTCATATCGGAAACAGCATCATATCGTCCTTCGCAAGTGATACTAGAGTCAGTATGAGTGGCACCTCCAACATGACAAACTACAACTTTCATTGGGCGACAGAAAACTATAAAATATTCAGTGAGGGCAACTTTCAGGGAGGAAAAAATTTTTTTTTTCTTTTTATTATCCAATTCCATGAAATTTTTACTGTATTTAAGCAGCATCTGAAACCTGCACACTGTGTTTGTAGTGACTTTTTGCCTTAAAAGAGAGATAGAAAAAAATAAATAGTGTCCTATTCAAAAGGGCATAAAACTCTACCCCTTTTACAAAATTGGAAAGATGTGCAGTGTTCTAGTTGACCTCAGATCAAAAATAAAGGTCTAAATAATTCTGTGATTACCTGCGTTTGAGCGAAATGTCAGTAGATTGCATAATAAATTTTTTATTTTTGGAGGGGAAAATCAGTAAAAACGACACTAAAAAATATCGCAAATCCCCATTACCACTAAGTAGAACCATCATTCTTCAATAATGTCTGCAAAAATCATAACACTCCTACACTTAGTTTTCACAAAACGAGTATCGAAAGATAAAGAACTTATTCCTGAGTAATAGAGAAATTACTTTTTCTGTAAAACTCTAAGGTCACAACCCCCTCCGCCCCCTCCCCGGACTTGTCGCTAGCCCGCAGGCGACTGAACAGTTCTCACTGAGCACTATGTAGTCCACAGAGAAGATGCCATGTAGTGTATTTGGAAAGTAACAATCATGAAAATCATAATATTTGGAGTAAAAAAAAAAAAAACACTAATTAGCATCATATCCTCTTGATGACAGCAAGAACAAAAAAATTTACATTTTTGGAAAAAGATACTTAGAAATATGATAAAAAAACAAGCTGATTGGATCAACATGTTGCCAGAATTATGCACTATTTTTCGGTAAGAAAACATTTTTTTTTTTTTTTTTCAAAAATTTTCTATTTTTTTCCATAAAATCATTCCTCCCTCCCTTCAGTCATCCCAGTAGGGAAAAATCAAGGAAGCTAAAAGTGGAACGAATTATAAAACAAACTCTAAATACTTGATTGTGTGAGACGAACGTGAAGGATCACAAGTGTAATGCTCAGAACTAAAAAGAGAAATGATAGGCTAGATAAGACCTGCAAAACGAGAGATGCCAAGGCAATGACGATTCTCTAAGTCTCTTGTTCCCTCCAGATTGAGACATTTTTGCATTCTAACCATTCCTTTTAAAACAAGCGAAATTGAAGATTTAGAAAATGTACAGAGAACCTTTACTGCTTACAAACTCAAACGCCTAAATTATTGGGAATGCTTAAGTTCCTCAAACTGTACTCCTTGGAATGTAGGTGAGAAAGGTACACTATAATCTATTCCTGAAAAATTCTAGAGGAATTGGTCTCAAATCTGCACACAGAAATCACTCCCTACTAATCTAAGAGGCACGGCACAATGAAAAATACGATTCTCCAATGAAAAGGGCACACGAAGAGACAATTCATTAAGCATGAAGGAACCAAGACTTCTCAACACGCTTCCTTCATTTATAAGGAGAATTACAAACAGAACCATGGCAATCTTCAAGAAAAAACCTGATAATTTCTTCAAGTCCTGATCAATGGTGCTGTGGTGCATACGTCGGAGTGAGTGTGGCTAGCACCAACAGTCTGGTTGATCAGACTATCTACCAGTAGGCCTGGTCTGTTACCAGAATGTTCTCCAGATAGACTTAGCTCCAATCGTTTTAATTGTATACATCAATGACAATCAGATACATCAGGCACTTGCACAAACGTTTCACCTTCGTTCTTCATGCTGCTGCTGGCACCACCTGACAGTCTCCTCCACTTCATCATTCACGAATAATATATACTGTCTGGTTATGAAATCTGTTATTTGTGTGTGTTGTATTAGTACGTCCACATGTAGCCCTACCAACAGGCATCACCCTCCCTATCCTCTCGTGCATTAAATGTGTGTGTTCTATGTATATGCAACAGAATCACTAGAATGGTGACAAAATTCCAAGCACTTTTGTGATCTCTGGTCGCATTCTCGTGATATAGTCATATACTAATAATTAGTAATAGTTCTTGATAAGATACTTAATCATGCTTGTTCCCTGACTAAGTTATTTTATTGCATACACATATAACAGTTAACGTACATGCTCATTTGTGGTAGCAAGTTGTGTAACTAATTAGTAATGTATGAACATCGGTGCTACAATATGCTCGGATAAATCACCTATTACTGTAAATTACGATCGTATGCACCATCAAACAATATATATGTACAATACGGTTATAACATTTTTACTTTTTTCCAAATAAAACATCTACTGTGTCATAAATCCATGAACTTTCGTTTAAAAACAATGAAAAAGTCCATAATTCCTCTCAGTTTTCAAAAAAGGTCACCCCTAAATAAAAACTATTAATCACCACGTATCTGCGTTACTATTCATAAGTAGCAACTAGGGAAAGTACTAATTGGCAACTCAAATTAATGAAAAATATTAATCACCATATATTTACGAATGTTCGAGAAGGGGATTAGCAAGCCACAATACATCAGCTGTCTGCATCACGTTCTGGACAAGATTCTCCATCTGGTAATGGATGAAATCTTGGTGCTAAAACCAGTTATCCAAACATCGAGTATCCATTTGTATCCCAACTGGTGAAGAATTATGAGGAACTAAAGGCGCAGTTTGTTAATGGAACAGAAGAGATCCTCCATAAATCAGGATGGAGAGATGATGTGGAAATTTATTTGGTCTCCCAAAAATTCCATGGACACTGTATGAGCTGTAGGAGCCTCCACATTATTATTATAATCAAGAGCCCCTCACCAACATCAAGGAACCTTCCTTGAGGGGAGGAGCCTCCACATCCACACAAACAAAACACTAGTTGGCGGAGGCAGTAAGACTGTACATACTGATTGATATATTTACCCTTCAAGGAAGGTTTAGGTAAGTTTATACAGTTAGTAACTAATATTAGAATTAGTGAGGTAACCTTAGGTATTAATAATGTAGCCTTAGGCCTTAATATAGGTAGGCTTAGGCCTTAATACAGGCGAATATTAGGTTATATTAGCTAAGGTGAGCTAGCAACCCCCATGCCTGAATGGAGGCTAGATCAGGTCATACAGACACTAGCTCGTCCTTCTGGGACTAGACACCGTGGTGACAAGGTACCAGGTGCTACTGCTCGGTGCCCCACGTGTCTTCAAAATACTTGGCCTGTGGGCCAAAGAATCATAGAGGCTTTCCCGAAGAACTGAGGATATTTGTGTCTATCCAGGCCCCACATTAAGACAATCCCTTTCATATCTCTTAGAAAAGTTGTCCAACGATATTCTGAGGAAGGTGGGTTATTTGAACTTTGGGTTATGTGCCGGCGGACACCCACAGATACGGTAATATTAGCAGGCATCTCCTCTTAAGTATTAGTCTAGAAGCTAGTGCAATTTACTGCATAAATGTTGCTTGGGGAATACCCATTGAAATCAGGGATCTCTAAGGTGCAAGCTGGGATACTGATAGCATATGAATACTTGTAGGAATAAGTCCTTCACTGCACGTGGTGTACTGAATAGAGGGACTAGAAATATTTAGGTTGCTTGGGTAGAATCTGGGAATTTCTAGTAGCATATTCTCCACTACCCAGTATGTAGTTAGAAATCTCTTGCAAGATCAGTTGTATATGGAAATGTGTCCTAAAAGCCAGTTGTGAGACTGAGAAGACAAATCTCAGGATGTCTGTGTCAACAGTACTTGCCAGGGTGAGCAGCTCACAAGGAAGCAGTCCACACATGTTGACGGCTTTGAGGGGACGTGAGCTAGAGTTCGTCACGGCTATGCTAGCGGGAGATTCGTCTGTAAAAACTTACATTTGTGGTCACAGTAGTGCCTATGCTAACCTTCCTATGGTGTAGAAATATACCTAGTTGAATGAATCTTATTGAAACTAGCTGGCCCAGTGGCCAACGAGACGGTCTGGAGTTATGAGACTCTCTGACCGTGGGTTCAAACCCCACCCGTGGTATAGTTTGAAAGGAATATTGCATTGTAAAAAAAGTTATATCAAGAAAAAAGGTTGGTAATGCCTCTCCAGCAGGAAGGTTGGTAATGCCTCTCCAGCAGGAAGGTTGGTAATGCCTCTCCAGCAGGAAGGCTGGTAATGCCTCTCCAGCAGGAAGGCTGGTAATGCCTCTCCAGCAGGAAGGTTGGTAATGCCTCTCCAGCAGGAAGGTTGGTAATGCCTCTCCAGCAGGAAGGCTGGTAATGCCTCTCCAGCAGGAAGGTTGGTAATGCCTCTCCAGCAGGAAGGTTGGTAATGCCTCTCCAGCAGGAAGGTTGGTAATGCCTCTCCAGCAGGAAGGTTGGTAATGCCTCTCCAGTAGGAAGGTTGGTAATGCCTCTCCAGCAAGAAGGTTGGTAATGCCTCTCCAGCAGGAAGGTTGGTAATGCCTCTCCAGCAGGAAGGTTGGTAATGCCTCTCCAGTAGGAAGGTTGGTAATGCCTCTCCAGTAGGAAGGTTGGTAATGCCTCTCCAGCAGGAAGGTTGGTAATGCCTCTCCAGCAGGAAGGTTGGTAATGCCTCTCCAGCAGGAAGGTTGGTAATGCCTCTCCAGCAGGAAGGTTGGTAATGCCTCTCCAGTAGGAAGGTTGGTAATGCCTCTCCAGTAGGAAGGTTGGTAATGCCTCTCCAGCAGGAAGGTTGGTAATGCCTCTCCAGCAGGAAGGTTGGTAATGCCTCTCCAGCAAGAAGGTTGATAATGCCTCTCCAGCAGGAAGGTTGGTAATGCCTCTCCAGCAGGAAGGTTGGTAATGCCTCTCCAGCAGGAAGGTTGGTAATGCCTCTCCAGCAGGAAGGTTGGTAATGCCTCTCCAGCAGGAAGGTTGGTAATGCCTCTCCAGCAGGAAGGTTGGTAATGCCTCTCCAGCAGGAAGGTTGGTAATGCCTCTCCAGCAGGAAGGTTGGTAATGCCTCTCCAGCAGGAAGGTTGGTAATGCCTCTCCAGCAGGAAGGTTGGTAATGCCTCTCCAGCAGGAAGGTTGGTAATGCCTCTCCAGCAGGAAGGTTGGTAATGCCTCTCCAGCAGGAAGGTTGGTAATGCCTCTCCAGCAGGAAGGTTGGTAATGCCTCTCCAGCAGGAAGGTTGGTAATGCCTCTCCAGCAGGAAGGTTGGTAATGCCTCTCCAGCAGGAAGGTTGGTAATGCCTCTCCAGCAGGAAGGTTGGTAATGCCTCTCCAGCAGGAAGGTTGGTAATGCCTCTCCAGCAGGAAGGTTGGTAATGCCTCTCCAGCAGGAAGGTTGGTAATGCCTCTCCAGCAGGAAAGTTGGTAATGCCTCTCCAGCAGGAAGGTTGGTAATGCCTCTCCAGCAGGAAGGTTGGTAATGCCTCTCCAGTAGGAAGGTTGGTAATGCCTCTCCAGTAGGAAGGTTGGTAATGCCTCTCCAGTAGGAAGGTTGGTAATGCCTCTCCAGCAGGAAGGTTGGTAATGCCTCTCCAGCAGGAAGGTTGGTAATGCCTCTCCAGCAGGAAGGTTGGTAATGCCTCTCCAGCAGGAAGGTTGGTAATGCCTCTCCAGCAGGAAGGTTGGTAATGCCTCTCCAGTAGGAAGGTTGGTAATGCCTCTCCAGTAGGAAGGTTGGTAATGCCTCTCCAGCAGGAAGGTTGGTAATGCCTCTCCAGTAGGAAGGTTGGTAATGCCTCTCCAGTAGGAAGGTTGGTAATGCCTCTCCAGCAGGAAGGTTGGTAATGCCTCTCCAGTAGGAAGGTTGGTAATGCCTCTCCAGTAGGAAGGTTGGTAATGCCTCTCCAGCAGGAAGGTTGGTAATGCCTCTCCAGCAGGAAGGTTGGTAATGCCTCTCCAGTAGGAAGGTTGGTAATGCCTCTCCAGCAGGAAGGTTGGTAATGCCTCTCCAGTAGGAAGGTTGGTAATGCCTCTCCAGTAGGAAGGTTGGTAATGCCTCTCCAGCAGGAAGGTTGGTAATGCCTCTCCAGCAGGAAGGTTGGTAATGCCTCTCCAGTAGGAAGGTTGGTAATGCCTCTCCAGTAGGAAGGTTGGTAATGCCTCTCCAGCAGGAAGGTTGGTAATGCCTCTCCAGCAGGAAGGTTGGTAATGCCTCTCCAGCAGGAAGGTTGGTAATGCCTCTCCAGCAGGAAGGTTGGTAATGCCTCTCCAGCAGGAAGGTTGGTAATGCCTCTCCAGCAGGAAGGTTGGTAATGCCTCTCCAGCAGGAAGGTTGGTAATGCCTCTCCAGCAGGAAGGTTGGTAATGCCTCTCCAGCAGGAAGGTTGGTAATGCCTCTCCAGCAGGAAGGTTGGTAATGCCTCTCCAGTAGGAAGGTTGGTAATGCCTCTCCAGCAGGAAGGTTGGTAATGCCTCTCCAGCAGGAAGGTTGGTAATGCCTCTCCAGCAGGAAGGTTGGTAATGCCTCTCCAGCAGGAAGGTTGGTAATGCCTCTCCAGTAGGAAGGTTGGTAATGCCTCTCCAGTAGGAAGGTTGGTAATGCCTCTCCAGTAGGAAGGTTGGTAATGCCTCTCCAGCAGGAAGGTTGGTAATGCCTCTCCAGCAGGAAGGTTGGTAATGCCTCTCCAGTAGGAAGGTTGGTAATGCCTCTCCAGCAGGAAGGTTGGTAATGCCTCTCCAGCAGGAAGGTTGGTAATGCCTCTCCAGTAGGAAGGTTGGTAATGCCTCTCCAGCAGGAAGGTTGGTAATGCCTCTCCAGCAGGAAGGTTGGTAATGCCTCTCCAGCAGGAAGGTTGGTAATGCCTCTCCAGCAGGAAGGTTGGTAATGCCTCTCCAGCAGGAAGGTTGGTAATGCCTCTCCAGTAGGAAGGTTGGTAATGCCTCTCCAGTAGGAAGGTTGGTAATGCCTCTCCAGTAGGAAGGTGGTGGTGGTGGTGGTGGTGAACTTGACCTGGTGCAACCCAGGTAGTACCTAAATGGTCATGTTCGTGATCACGGTGCCACGCTGAAGCCTTACTATTGTTCTTATCACCGCCGCCGCCGCCGCCGCCGCCGCCGCCGCCGCCGCCGCCGCCGCCGCCGCCGCCGCCGCCGCCACCACCACCACCATCACCACCACCACCATCACCACCACCACCACCACCACCATCACCACCACCACCACCATCACCACCACAACCACCACCACCACCACCACCACCGCTGCTGAGCCATCACCACTGCCACTGCCGCCGCTGCTGCTGTTGCCGTCGCTACCATTGCTGCTGTTCCACAACCATCACCACCGCTGCTGCTGCTGCACCTGACGGCTGTAAAATCAACACCTGACTGCTACACTACACACACACACAAGCAAAACAAACAAACATCGCTGCCACCAACAAAGAAGTCTGATCCTAGACCAGGCTGCGAGCGTAGAAAAATACTAGTGTCTTGTGGGTTTGTGAGGAGATATTGGAGTAAGAAATACACACGTTGGATGTCTTGGAGGTGTATAATTAAGAGAGAATCTTGAGGAGTAGCCCAGGAGCCTGCAGGTGGGTAAAGGCTTCCAAAGAGGTGGAAGATTTTTTCTATGATAAAATTAAGGAGGAAGTACTACCTGCATACCAAATGATACCTGAGAAATATAAGCAGAAGTTTAAAAGTCAAACATTTCAGGATGGACAATCCTTAACTGAGTTTGGGAAGGAGAAACTGTTTCTTTTTAAGAAATATTACTGTTCCAAAGGTGTAAACAGAGACTTTGACAAATTAACAGATCTGATTGTTCATGAGGAATTGTATAACGCGATCCCTGTTGACCTCAGAGAATATTTGGAGGACAGAAACCCAGATAATCTCTCAGCAGCGCTGGATATTGGTGATAGATTCTTAGCTCGCTGGAAACTGATAAGTAAAAAGTCGTGCTCCTTCTGAAATTTCCCCCACTCATTCTAAACCATATTCCAAATCCTATGGTCATAAGGTAAGTGGGACAAGAATTTTCAGGGCCAAACGAAGGCTGAAACGCCCTCTCAAATAGAAGGAAGAGGTAAGTCAGTTGGTGCTCAAAGTGTACCTAGGCCATCAATGTTTTAGTTACTCGAGTAACCAGTGCTACTCCTACACCCAGTGGTAAAAACGCCCTTAAAAATTGTACCTGTTACTACTGCAGCAAAACTAGATATACACAAAGGTTTTGCTGGTCTAGACGGCAGGATCAGGCAAGGGAGGAGCCATCCCAGGGGACCCCAACTGCAGAGAGACATTCGGTTGCCTGCAATAGGTCTTCAAAGCAAAGTGAGGAGGAACCTTTGGATCTAGACCCCAGGATGCGTGTGTTTTCTAGTAGGTCCACAGGTGGTCTGCATAAGGACGTAGGCAGGGTTGAGAATGTACTATCCTTGAGGGATGGATGTAGCACCTACTCCCAGCTACGCTCCGGAGTGCTGCCAGTGTCTAAGGATACCTATACTGGGGTAGATATATCACTGAAGGGTATTACGGGTTCAACCATAACACCTGTACACAAATTATGGGTAGAATCTGCATACCAAGTTGGCTATATCCTTGTAGGTATTTCAGATGAAATTCCCTTCGAAGAGGGTCAGCCTCTTATTAGGGAATAATGTAATGGGCCTGTTACGCAGTGAGAAACAACTAGTTTGGGGGGAACCAAGTCCCAAAGCTTGGGAGGAGAAGGCTAGGGAAACCCTGCCAGACATTTTCCCTGCTAGTTCCACCATGAGAGGTATGGCTCGTGATCATGCTACCAATAGTCCTCATGATATTTCTCATGAGGATGGTGAGGGCTTAAGTTTGGAAACTGTTTTCTGATGTTAAACTACAGTCAACTGAAGAAAAGGATGTTCCAGCAAGAGCTGAGCATGATCGGAGCATGGATCAGTTAAGTAGTGAGAGAGAGGCTGCACCTACTAGGTTGCAATTAATTTCTGCACAGGAGAATGATGTCGCTCTTAAGCTGATCAAGTTAAATAAGTGTTTTCATTTCAGTGAGGAAACTCTTACAAAGTCGCCTCCGTCTGTTGTACCGACAGAAGGAAAACAAGAGTTTTGTTACTAGATGGTTATGTCCAAGGTTTCCAGGCATTTCTTCCGGTCTCAACCGTGGGAGACTGTCGGATAGTATATTAAGACCTATCATGTCTGTTAATTTATAGGGAAACCTAGTCAAAGTATTAATATTGCTCCCCTTCGTCCTATTTCAGCACCAGGTGAACCCTTCAGCAAGCTGGCAGTGGATGTAGTTGGTCCAATCCCAAGGACCAGAATGGGAAATAATTATTTATTCACAATTTTTTGCTCCACTACCTGGAAATAGTCCATCTACATAAGAAAACAGGTCGTGCAGTCTTAAGGGCTTTGATGAAGTTCTTTTTCCATGCTGGGTTTCCTCAAGAGGTGCAAACAGACCAAGCCCCTAACGTTACCTCACAGTTATTTGAAAATGTTTTAAAGGGATTAAAAGTAAAGCCTAACTTTTCAACTGCCTATCACCCTCAATCTCAGGGGAAAATGGAAGAGTTCCTCCATCAAACCTTTAAGACAATGATGCAAGTCTATGGCATAGACAATACTAACAACTGGAATGAGAGGATCCCCCTCCTTTCATTTGCTGGGTGGGGAAGCACTCGGGAATCTCTGAGTTATTGGTTTGGGGAGGATGGTGATGCTCCCCCCTCGGAGCTTTTTCTCAGTTTCAGACACTGTTTGGCTGGTACGAGGTGGATGGTACCAGTGAACCTGCCCATCAACCAGACCAGGATGATGATGTGGGACCGTAATGTGGACCATAATCCTCTGGAGACTGGAGAGGATGTGCTGGCATTGGAGTCAATTCATGTGAAAATCTTGATGGCAAGTTGCTGTGAACTGAACATGGTGTGAGGGAAGTTCTCAGATGTAAAGTATAAAACCCACACACCCGAGCAGCAAAGGAATGAGTGTAATGTACACAGTAACACTACTAATACTAGAAGCTGGTCACAGGTATTTACAACACGAGAAAATAGACAGGGAAGGCAGCGTCTCGGTTCTAGAGACCTACACACACTAGTGAAGAGGCGGGGCCAGGAGCCATGACTCAACCCCTGCAACCACAATTAGGTGAGTACACACACACACACTAGAAACGAACTTACAAATATAAGAACTGAGGAAGAAAGAAACGTTGGACAATAAACAGTGAGCAAGAACAAGGTAGAACTAAATATTTGAATTAAGTTTGCAAAAAACAAATTAAATGTTAAAGAGAAAATAAAAAGGATCAACAAATTCAACAATATGGAGGCAAGAAATAGAAAGTTCCAAGTGTGTTTATAAAAGATGATATTTTAAATGTAAGGATTTTGAAGGCCAAAAGATAAATGAAATGGAAGATTCTGAAATATATGACGTCAAGAAATTACCTCTAGAAATTGACAATAATAACAACAACAGAAGAGATAACAGTGGGTTTTAAAACGATAAGAACAGAGGGGATAACAGAGGGTTTTAAACGGGTACGAACAGACGAGATAATAGCGGGTTTTAAAACGGTAAGAACATACGGGATAAGATAACAGAGCGTGTTTAAAACGTTAAGAACATTCCCAGGATGGTGGAAATGTGTTCAACAACTCTGGTGATAGAGAACATGAACAAGTCAACTGTGCCGAGAATCTGGTCCCTTTAACAGTAAACAAGCGTTGAGAATTTTAAGTCGATTAGATGAGGTGTTCTCGAGTTATTAATGAAACAAAATGGAAAAGTTGAAGGAAAAAGAAGAAAAAAAAGAAAAATCAGGCAACCTCGAGACACTCCCCAGATAGGGAGCCAAGGCCGGGTCACCACTACTTGGAAAAGACCCGGGCCGGGAGAATACCGGCGAATAAAAAAAAAAAAAAAAAAAAAAACACTAGCACTGACTTCACACATAACAACACTTCCTTCTTCAGGAATACCTAATTACAGACCACTAGCACTGACTTCACACATAACAACACTTCCTTCTTCAGGAATACCTAATTACAGACCACTAGCACTGACTTCACACATAACAACACTTCCTTCTTCAGGAATACCTAATTACAGATCACTAGCACTGACTTCACACATAACACTTCCTTCTTCAGGAATACCTAATTACAGATCACTAGCACTGACTTCACACATAACAACACTTCCTTCTTCAGGAATACCTAATTACAGATCAGTAGCACTGACTTCACACATAACACTTATAATCTTCAGAGATACCTAATTACAGACCACTAGCACTAACTTCATACATAACAACACTTCCATCTTCAGGAATACCTAATTACAGATCACTAGCACTGACTTCACACATAACACTTATAATCTTCAGAGATACCTAATTACAGACCACTAGCACTAACTTCATACATAACACTTCCATCTTCAGGGATACTTAATTACAGACTAGTAGCACTACTTCACACATAACAATACTTCCATCTTCAGAGATACCTAATTACAGACCACTTGCACTGACTTCACGCATAACAACAATTCCATCTTCAAAGATACCTAATTACAGACCACTAGCACTAACTTCACACATAACACTTCCATCTTCAGAGATACCTAATTACAGACCGCTAGCACTGACTTCACACATAACAACACCTCCTTCTTCAGAGATACCTAATTACAGACCACTAGCAATACACACACAACACTTCCATCTTCAGAGATACCTAATTACAGACCACTAGCACTAACTTCACACATAACACTTCCATCTTCAGGAATACCTAATTACAGACCACTAGCACTGACTTCACACATAACACTTCCATCTTCAGGAATACCTAATTACAGACCACTAGCACTGACTTCACACATAACAACACTTCCATCTTCAGGAATACCTAATTACAGACCACTAGCACTGACTTCACACATAACAACACTTCCATCTTCAGGAATACCTAATTACAGACCACTAGCACTGACTTCACACATAACAACACTTCCATCTTCAGGAATACCTAATTACAGACCACTAGCACTGACTTCACACATAACAACACTTCCATCTTCAGGAATACCTAATTACAGACCACTAGCACTGACTTCACACATAACAACACTTCCATCTTCAGGAATACCTAATTACAGACCACTAGCACTAACTTCACACATAACAAGACATTTGACAAATGTGGCCGCGAAGTGATAGCTCATACAATGAGGTCAATAGATATAATAGATAAAGTTGGGAATGGATGTTGAAATTTCTAACATGTAGAACATAATAACATAAAGACTAATCACAGCATCTTACCGTCCTTTATAGGCTTTATAACCTTTACCAAAGATAAAGGTCAAAGATAAGGGTAAAAGAATAAGTCACCTTTGTAAAAGATGCAGAAAAATACGATCAGATATTAAGAGCTGTACAATGGGCAAATAAAAATTACACGATGTTTAATGGTGACTAATTTCAGTTGTTTAGATATGGGAAGAATGAAGAACTCAGAGCAAGAACAGAAAGCAGAAGGTAGGAAGATCTCATAGAACATAAGTGACAGGTAAAAGACTTAGGAATAATAATGCCAAATTATACGTTAACGAACGTAAAGGAAATGTAGCAAAGGCCAGAAAAATGACACAGTAGATCATGAAAATTTCAAAACAAGAGAAATCATGCTAATGGTACTATTCAAATCACTTTTGATCTTAGAGCTCCATTCAAGGCATGAGAGAGAACATAGCTGGAAAAAGTATTGAGAGTGCTTACTGCTTATGTTAGAGTTAATAACTCAGTTAAATACCGGAACACCTTAATGTACCTGGAATGTACTCTCTGGAGCAAAGAAGAGATGCTTGATAATATACACCTGGATAATAGTAAAAGGACAGCTTCGAAGTCTATACACTACATAACTTACTGGAGTGAGAGATATGGGAGGAAGTATAAAATGGAGGAAAAAACAGGGGCGCCTGAGGCATAATTAGAGAACACTATCAACATCGTGGCTCAAGACTCTTCAACGTGCTACCATCTGATATCAGAAATACTGCAGCAACAAATATTGAAGTTTTCAAGAAGAAACTGAATCAACTTTCTTCGTTAACGCAACAGCTTGGTTGAACAAGCAATCAACAAGGAAGAGTGGCCAAAGGCTGGGCTAGTAAAGCCCTCGAAATCCGTCACAGACATATCACAGCTATTAGGATAAATCCCAGAAAACTAATGACTACAAGAGTTCAAAATAACTTCGCGAAGTGTTCCCTGTTCGCCAGAGCAGCAAGCACTTTATTAACACATACATCGTAGAACAACTGGTTGCATATATAAACCTACCAAACCTCAGGATATTCACGAGCCCAAACATTAAATGCTGTAGAGAACTATTCACACCATACACGACTTCAATCACGTAATACGTTGCCCCAGTGTGGATACCCAGTTTGCTGAAGAACATAGAGGTTATATATTAGTAATGGCTCTTCCCTGTTAAAACATTTAAACTAATAGAAACTCCTGAAACCATTTAAATTATAAACTGAACCATTACCGAGAAAATTTCATCATAATCTGGACCTGAAACTTTAAAGAGAGTTAATGGTTCCAAGTCTGCACACTGGAATAATCTTAATGCGAGAGGCATACAAGAAAGGTTGTGTAAAACAGCCTTTAATTTAAAGCAGAGGTGTAGGAAGCATAAGAGTGGACACCTCTTCAAGACGATCTCTTCATGTACCAGTACAATCACAAACAAGTCCTTCACTAACTCTAATTCAATTCAATTCAGGTTTATTCTCAATAAAGGTTACAATGTGGGGTTTACAGGATTTGGGTATTGTGTGGTTTACATGTTATAAAATACTGATTACAGAGGGGGCCACTAGGACACCTAGCATGGCTAGGCATTTCGGGCAGACTTAGATTAATTCTTAACATTAAATCCTTACAGATTATGGTATTAAGGCTAAGTGACTACATCATAATTTGTGAGTTTAGCAAAGTGAATGCTTTTGTTTTGGCACAATACAAGGTGTCTATATTGGAGTATCATAGGCAAACTTATGACTAGTTAGGATTTATTATTTTAAGATTAAGATTAGTATTTCTGGGTTTATAGTCAGTGGGTGAGTGAGTGTAATTGTGAATCACCAGGTGGTTATCATGTAGTTAGTTGTCGGGGTGTATCAGGGAGATAAGAGGTTTTCTAACTGTAGTTTTGAAAGTGATGAGTGTGTCTGCAGTTCTAGAGTTCTCAGGTAGGGTGTTCCAGATTTTAGGTCCTTTGAAATACGTTGAATTTTTGTAAAGGTTTAGTCGAACACGGGGAATGTCACAGAGATGTTTGTGTCTGGTGTTGTGCCTGTGGATACTGTCACAACTATCAAGAAAGCGTTTTAGGTCAAGAGAAAACTTGACAAGTTTCAAAGTTTCTTATATGGAAGTGCAGGAACGGTGGGAGGAGGGGGGGTGAGGGGAGGAGGTCGGGGGGAGGGGAGGGGGGAGGTTCGATGATTACTACCCTTGAGCCATTGAAGTTTTCCCATCCTGCTTCCCCTAGCTCCCTTCCCTTCTCTTCCTGCTTTTCCCCACCTCCCCTTCCTCACTTCTCTCCCTCTCCCCATCCTTCCATCAATTCTCGAACCACCAGTAACAATCATAAATATTTAAACGTTTCCAGGTTATGTGAAGCGGTAGTTATTTAATTTACATATTTGAGGTTAGATATACGTATCTACAAACTTACAAAACCTAATTAATGTGTGGTAAGTTAATGATTGCAAACTTAAGTTGGGAAGTTCGTGTGAAAGTTAATGTTGTCAGGTGATGATCGCTTGTCCACGTGTACCAATAACGTCACACAAGTGATGTTAACTGACTACACTGAACACACACATCACCTGTTAACCATACTGATGTTGACTACAGAGAACACACACATCACCTGTTAACCATAGTGATGTTGACTACACTGAACACACATTACCTGTTAACCATAGTGATGTTGACTACACTGAACACACATCACCTGTTAACCATAGTGAAGTTGACTACACTGAACACACATCACCTGTTAACCATAGTGATGCTGACTACAGTGAACACACACAACACCTGTTAACCATAGTGAAGTTGACTACACTGAACACACATCACCTGTTAACCATAGTGATGTTGACTACACTGAACACACATTACCTGTTAACCATAGTGATGCTGACTACAGTGAACACACACAACACCTGTTAACCATAGTGATGTTGACTACACTGAACACACATCACCTGTTAACCATAGTGATGCTGACTACAGTGAACACACACAACACCTGTTAACCATAGTGAAGTTGACTACACTGAACACACATCACCTGTTAACCATAGTGATGCTGACTACAGTGAACACACATCACCTGTTAACCATAGTGATGCTGACTACAGTGAGCACACACAATACCTGTTAACCATAGTGATGCTGACTACAGTGAACACACACAACACCTGTTAACCATAGTGATGCTGACTACAGTGAACACACACAACACCTGTTAACCATAGTGATGTTGACTACAGTGAACACACACAACACCTGTTAACCATAGTGATGTTGACTACAGTGAGCACACACAACACCTGTTAACCATAGTGATGTTGACTACAGTGAACACACACAACACCTGTTAACCATAGTGATGCTACAGACTACATAATGATGACTACACACACATCACCTGTTAACCATAGTGATGTTGACTACAGTGAGTTAACCATAGTGATGTTGACTACAGTGAACACACACAACACCTGTTAACCATAGTGATGTTGACTACAGTGAACACACACAACACCTGTTAACCATAGTGATGTTGACTACAGTGAGCACACATCACCTGTTAACCATAGTGATGCTGACTACAGTGAACACACACAACACCTGTTAACCATAGTGATGTTGACTACAGTGAACACACACAACACCTGTTAACCATAGTGATGTTGACTAGTGAACACACACAACACCTGTTAACCATAGTGATGTTGACTACAGTGAACACACACAACACCTGTTAACCATAGTGATGTTGACTACAGTGAACACACACAACACCTGTTAACCATAGTGATGTTGACTACAGTGAACACACACAACACCTGTTAACCATAGTGATGTTGACTACAGTGAACACACACAACACCTGTTAAACATAGTGATGTTGACTACAGTGAGCACACACAACACCTGTTAACCATAGTGATGCTGACTATAGTGAACACACACAACACCTGTTAACCATAGTGATGTTGACTACAGTGAACACACACAACACCTGTTAACCATAGTGATGCTGACTATAGTGAACACACACAACACCTGTTAACCATAGTGATGTTGACTACAGTGAACACACACAACACCTGTTAAACATAGTGATGCTGACTACAGTGAACACACACAGCACCTGTTAACCACAGTGATGTTGACTACAGTAAAAACAACACCTGTTAACCATAGTGATGATATCTGTAGTGAACACACGCAACACCTGTTAACCATAGTGATGTTGACTGTAGTGAACATACACAACACCTGTTAACCAGAGTGGTGCTGAGTGACTACAGTGAACACACACAACACCTATTAACCAGTGATGGTGACTACAGTGAACACACGCAACACCTGTTAACCATAGTGATGTTGACTACAGAGAACACACGCAACACCTGTTAACCAAAGTGATGTTGACTGTAATGAACACACGCAACACCTGTTAACCAGAGTGGTGCTGACTGCAGTGAACACACGCAACACCTGTTAACCAGAGTGGTGCTGAGTGACTGCAATGAACACAAACAACACCTGTTAACCACAGTAATGTTGACTGCAATGAACACACACAACACCTGTTAACCACAGTGATGTTGACTGCAATGAACACACAACACCTGTTAACCAGAGTGGTGCTGAGTGACTGCAGTGAACACACACACACAACACTTGTTAACCATAGTGATGCTGACTGACTGCAGCAAGCAGTGAACACACAACACTTGTTAACCATAGTGATGCTGACTGACTGCAGCAAGCAGTGAACACACAACACTTGTTAACCATAGTGATGCTGACTGACTGCAGCAAGCAGTGAACACACAACACTTGTTAACCATAGTGATGCTGACTGCAGCAAGCAGTGAACACACAACACTTGTTAACCATAGTGATGTTGACTGCAGCAAGCAGTGAACACACAACACTTGTTAACCATAGTGATGTTGACAGCAGCAAGCAATGAACACACAACACTTGTTAACCATAGTGATGTTGACAGCAGCAAGCAATGAACACACAACACTTGTTAACCATAGTGATGTTGACTGCAGCAAGCAGTGAACACACAACACTTGTTAACCATAGTGATGTTGACTGCAGCAAGCAGTGAACACACAACACTTGTTAACCTTAAACACAAGATAACATTTGGGGCGATGAGGGGAACATTCAAGGATGGCGGGGACACATCCTGGAAACTGGGAAGTTCTGGAGGCTGGAAGATCCTGGGGGCTGGAAAGTCCTGGAGGTTGGGAGGGAGGTTCTGGAGGCTGGGAGCTCTTAAATGTGGGTTCAGAGTAAAGGAAGTTCAAGAATGTAGGTCGATCTAGGGATGAGGGATGTCTGGGGGGGGGGGTGAAGGCTGTCCCGGAGTGAGGGGTGCCTTGGGGTGAAGGTTATCTGCGGGTGATGGGTGCCTGGAGTGTCTAGGGGTGAAGGGTGTCGGTGTTGGGGGGAAGAAGGTTGCGCGTGGGTGAGCTACCACGTAATTCAGTACCATATCGAGTCAATGGGCATGTTACCGCAGAGTTTGGAAAGTTATGGAATGAATGGGCAGGTTACCGCATAATTTGGAATGTTGATTACCGCATAATTCGGAAGGTTATGGAGCGAATCAGAAGGTTACCGTATAATTTGAAAGGATGAGTCAGTAGATAAATGAGTTCTTCATTCCACCTGCTTCAATATTGAAAAAAATATAAAGAGGTCAAAAGGGACACTGTAAACAACACTCAAGAAAATCACCAAACAGAATGGAAGGAACACGTAAAGAACCTGGGAGAAACAATGTCAGCTGACCTTTTGTTCAAAAAACACAGTCAAGCAAATGTCACAACGTCCAAAAAATGACGGGATGGATACTGAGAACTCTCAAAACAAGGGAAATATTACCAGTAGTGACACCCTTCAAACTGCTTCTTCTCTCCCGCCCTTCAGTTACTGGAGGTTATTCCGGGGATCAACGCCCCCGCGGCCCGGTCCATGACTAGGCCTCCCGGTGGATCAGGGCCTGATCAACCAGGCTGTTACTGCTGGCCGCACGCATTCCAACGTACGAGCCACAGCCCGGCTGATCCGGCACTGACTTTAGGTATCTGTCCAGCTCTCTTTTGAAGGCAGCCAGGGGTTTATTGGTAATTCCCCTAATGCTTGGTGGGAGGCTGTTGAACAGTCTCGGGCCCCGGACACTTATGGTGTTTTCTCTTAGTGTACCAATGGCGCCCCTACTTTTAATTGGGGGTAATTTGCATCGCCTGACCAGTCTTTTACTTTCGTAGGGAGTGATTTCTGTGTGCAGATTCGGGACCATTCCTTCCAGGATTTTCCAAGTGTAGATTATGATATATCTCTCTCTCTCCTGCGTTCCAGCGAGTACAAGTCAAGTGCTTCCAAGCGTTCCCAGTAGTTAAGATGCTTGATAGAACTTATACGTGCAGTAAAGGTTCTCTGTACACTCTCTAGATCTGCAATTTCACCTGCTTTGAATGGAGATGTTAATGTACAGCAGTATTCCAGCCTAGAGAGAACAAGTGATTTGAAAAGGATCATCATTGGCTTGGCATCTCTCGTTTTGAACGTTCTCATTATCCATCCTATCATTTTCTTTGCACTTGTGATCGTGGCACTTTTGTGATCCTTGAAAGTGAGATCCTCAGACATTACTACTCCCAGGTCCCTTACATTATTTTTCCGCTCTATTGTATGGCCGGAGTCAGTAGTATACTCTGTTCTAGTTATTATCTCCTCCAGTTTTCCATAACGGAGTAGTTGGAATTTGTCCTCATTGAACATCATATTGTTTTCCGTTGCCCACTGGAAAACTTGGTTTATATCTTCTTGGAGGTTAACCGCGTCCTCAATAGATGACAGCCTCATGCAGATCCTAGTATCATCTGCAAAGGATGATACGGTGCTGTGGGTTATATCTCTGTCTATGTCTGATATGAGGATGAGGAACAGGATGGGGGCGAGTACTGTGCCTTGTGGAACAGAGCTCTTCACTATGGCAGCCTCCGATTTAACTCTGTTGACCACTACTCTTTGTGTTCGATTGGTTAGGAAGTTGAAGATCCATCTCCCCACTTTGCCAGTTATTCCTTTAGCACGTATTTTGTGCGCTATTACTCCATGATCGCACTTGTCAAACGCTTCTGCAAAGTCTGTGTATATTACATCTGCATTCTGATTTTCTTCCAGTGCATCCAAGGCCATATCATAGTGATCCAGTAGTTGTGAGAGGCAGGAGGGACCTCCCCTGAACCCATGTTGCCCTGGATTGTGCAGTTTTTGGGAATCATGCTTCTTAGCACTCTTGAGGGCCTGGTCCTTAATCAGCGCACTGCCATAACGTACGTAGAGTGTAATAAACCTAGTAAAAGGCATGAGCGCCGTAGACACTTGAGAGAACACTGTATCAACATCCGTGGTCCCAATTTCTTTGTTTTACATCTTACTAGAAGGTATCAGAAACATTGCCGGAATAAGTGTGAACCTCTTCAAAGGGAAAGCCAACAACTACAATATCAATCAAACTATGATAAATATATGGGTCAGCGGGCCGCCAGCAAGAAAAGCCTGGTTGATCAGGCAAGTACCGGATAAACCTGGCCCTGGCTGCAGAAGTGAGAAAACTCTCGAAATCCGCCAAAGGTATAAAGGTATTGGCAGGAGCTGGACGATTCAGTAAAGTTGCTTGAGACTCATTGAACTGTGTGAATAGCACTGGGACAGCAGTAGCAGTGTGTGAAGAACACTGGATCACCATCAGTGTGTGAAGAACACTGGATCACCATCAGTGTGTGAAGAACACTGGATCACCATCAGTGTGTGAAGAACACTGGATCACCATCAGTGTGTGAAGAACACTGGATCACCATCAGTGTGTGAAGAACACTGGATCACCATCAGTGTGTGAAGAACACTGGATCACCATCAGTGTGTGAAGAACACTGGATCACCATCAGTGTGTGAAGAACACTATCACCATCAGTGTGTGAAGAACACTGGATCACCATCAGTGTGTGAAGAACACTATCACCATCAGTGTGTGAAGAACACTGGAACACCATCAGTGTGTGAAGAACACTGGATCACCATCAGTGTGTGAAGAACACTGGAACACCATCAGTGTGTGAAGAACACTGGATCACCATCAGTGTGTGAAGAACACTGGATCACCATCAGTGTGTGAAGAACACTGAAACACCATCAGTGTGTGAAGAACACTGGATCACCATCAGTGTGTGAAGAACACTGGATCACCATCAGTGTGTGAAGAACACTGGATCACCATCAGTGTGTGAAGAACACTGGAACACCATCAGTGTGTGAAGAACACTGGATCACCATCAGTGTGTGAAGAACACTATCACCATCAGTGTGTGAAGAACACTGGAACACCATCAGTGTGTGAAGAACACTGGATCACCATCAGTGTGTGAAGAACACTATCACCATCAGTGTGTGAAGAACACTGTATCACCATCAGTGTGTGAAGAACACTGGAACACCATCAGTGTGTGAAGAACACTGGATCACCATCAGTGTGTGAAGAACACTGGATCACCATCAGTGTGTGAAGAACACTGGAACACCATCAGTGTGTGAAGAACACTGGATCACCATCAGTGTGTGAAGAACACTATCACCATCAGTGTGTGAAGAACACTGTATCACCATCAGTGTGTGAAGAACACTGGATCACCATCAGTGTGTGAAGAACACTGTATCACCATCAGTGTGTGAAGAACACTGTATCACCATCAGTGTGTAAAGAACACTGGATCACCATCAGTGTGTGAAGAACACTGGATCAACATCAGTGTGTGAAGAACACTGGATCAACATCAGTGTGTGAAGAACACTGGATCAACATCAGTGTGTGAAGAACACTGGATCAACATCAGTGTGTGAAGAACACTGGAACACCATCAGTGTGTGAAGAACACTGTATCACCATCAATGTGTGAAGAACACTGGAACACCATCAGTGTGTGAAGAACACTGGATCACCATCAGTGTGTGAAGAACACTGGATCAACATCAGTGTGTGAAGAACACTGGATCAACATCAGTGTGTGAAGAACACTGTATCACCATCAGTGTGTGAAGAACACTGGATCACCACCAGTGTGTGAAGAACACTGTATCACCATCAGTGTGTGAAGAACACTGGAACACCATCAGTGTGTGAAGAACACTGGATCACCATCAATGTGTGAAGAACGTTGGAGCAGCGACAATGTGTGAAGTACATTGAGGAAGCAGCAGGTTAGGTTAGGTAAGGTTCGTCAGAAAACAGAACAAGTGTTTCCTGACGCGGGTCTTAGTCAGATGATGACCCGCCGTTGGAGCTTTTGGTCATCTGGCAGAGGCCTTCCGCTGGCTTACCGGCCCACCCCTTTAAAAATTATGGCCATAGTTATACCCATTTTTTTGGGGGGGGGGAGTGAGGAAGAACCAGCAGTAGCAGTGTGTGTGAAGAACACTGGGGCAACAGTAACAGTTTGTCAAGAACAGAGGAGGCAGGAAGAGCAGCAACACCAGAGAGAGAGAGAGAGAGAGAGAGAGAGAGAGAGAGAGAGAGAGAGAGAGAGAGAGAGAGAGAGAGAGAGAGAGAGAGAGAGAGATGCAGCAAGTGAAGTGTGGACTTACCTGAGAGTTCCTGAGGAAGGGCGGCAGCTTGAAGGAACTCTGGATCACCATCTTCACTACAGCCTCCTACGTCCTGCCTCTGGCACCCACACTAACTACACCTTGTTCAACTTTGCACTGCCTCCTGACTCGCTTTGCAACACGCACTTTCCCAATCGCTAAGTTTCAACATTAACAAAAGTAATATAAAAACAATCACTGGAGTTCTCACGTTACTTTCGCTGCAGTTTTAAGATTTATGACAGAATAAAAACAATCACTGTTCCATATTTCTCACATACAAGTCACTGTTTCTTTACCTGTACACACAAGTACACTGGTAAGTGTTGCCAGGTAACCTGTCTCTCTTGCGACTGTGGGACAGAGACTGTTCCAAACGGGTTCTGCGCTTCACATCAACATAACTAATAAAAAATAAGTCCAACAGGTATATAAACTCGCTGTGATATTAGTGTTTTTTCTTTAAGTCACAACATGAGGGAGCCACCTCTGCTCTGGTCTACATCACTGCCACACACTGGCAAACATCCACAAAACAATCACTCGGGAGTGCATGTAAGAATAATAGTACAAATACTGAAGACATCTTCACTGGAAACGTTTTAATCCTTGGAATTTAGTGACTCCAAATGATGGATTAGAGTGACCAAGGTCCAAGGAGCGAAACGTTCCAAATAAACGTTCTTAGCTCTTCCATCCAGATTGTTGGTATCATTAATAACAGTTTCTTCTTTCATTAATGACTCTGGCTTCTAAAATGCTGATAAGACACAATACAGAAATAACCTTTCCTAAGCCAACGTCTCGCTCTGACAGAACGAAACGTTGTCCCAATTAAAGGCTGTTTTGAAAATTTCCTTCAACATTGTGGTCAGCACGCCATCTAGATGCATGTAAGACGCTGTCTGCCACGTTTTTGTTTTACCACTAATAACCACAGTGTCAACTAATTCTACAACAATAAGAGTCAGGAGGCTGAGAGTGCTGAGGCGCTAACACGCCACCAGCAAGGCAAGACGATACAAAAAACTAAACCTACTGTTACATACAACTAACATTACTGGCACACAAACGTTCCTTGTAAACACAACTAACTTTCCTGGTACACAAAACTAACGTTCCTGGCATACACAACTAACGTTCCTGGTACACACAACTAACGTTACTGGTACACACAACTATCGTTACTGGTACACACAACTGACGTTCCTTGTACACACAACTATCGTTCCTGGTACACACAACTATCGTTCCTGGTACACACAACTATCGTTACTGGTACACACAACGTTTCTGGTATACACAACTAACGTTCCTGGTACACACAACTAACGTTCCTGGTACACACAACTAAAGTTCCTGGTACACACATCTAACGTTACTGGCACACACAACCATCGTTACTGGTACACACAGCTGACGTTCCTTGTACACACAACTATCGTTCCTGGTACACACAACTAACGTTAATGACATACACAACTATCGTTACTGGTACACACAACTGACGTTCCTTGTACACACAACTATCGTTCCTGGTACACACAACCAACGTTCTTGGTACACACAACTAACGTTACTGGTACACACAACTGACGTTCCTGGTACACACAACTATCGTTCCTGGTACACACAACTGACGTTCCTGGTACACACAACTGACGTTCCTTGTACACACAACTATCGTCCCTGGTACACACAACTATCGTTACTGGTACACACAACTGACGTTCCTTGTACACACAACTATCGTTCCTGGTACACACAACCAACGTTCCTGGTACACACAACTAACGTTACTGGTACACACAACTAACGTTACTGGTACACACAACTGACGTTCCTGGTACACACAACTATCGTTCCTGGTACACACAACTGACGTTCCTGGTACACACAACTATCGTCCCTGGTACACACAACTATCGTCCCTGGTACACACAACTATCGTTACTGGTACACACAACTGACGTTCCTTGTACACACAACTATCGTTCCTGGTACACACAACTATCGCTACTGGTACACACAACTGACGTTCCTTGTACACACAACTATCGTTCCTGATACAACTATCGTTCCTGGTACACACAACTAACGTTCTTGGTACACACAACTATTGTTACTGGCACACACAACTATCGTTACTGGTACACACAACTGACGTTCCTTGTACGCACAACTATCGTTCCTGGTACACACAACTAACGTTCCTGGTACACACAACTAACGTTCTTGGTACACACAACTAACGTTCTTGGTACACACAACTAACGTTCTTGGTACACACAACTATTGTTACTGGCACACACAACTATCGTTACTGGTACACACAACTGACGTTCCTTGTACGTACAACTATCGTTCCTAGTACACACAACTAACGTTCCTGGTACACACAACTATTGTTACTGGCACACACAACTATCGTTCCTGGTACACACAACTAACGTTCCTGGTACACACAACTATTGTTACTGGCACACACAACTATCGTTCCTGGTACACACAACTAACGTTCCTAGTACACACAACTAACGTTCCTGGTACACACAA
>NC_091301.1:29191903-29304403 GCF_038502225.1 Cherax quadricarinatus | reverse complement strand
ATAAACGTTACTAGGACACAACACTCTTTGACACCAGAACACAACAACAAACGTTCCTATGACATAAACGTTCTCTGACAAACATTTTAAGAACACGGCAAAAGTTCGTAGGACGCAACACTCTCCTCATGATTACTTGGAACTAACAGTTAATGGGAGCGAGGGTACTGTGCAGGAACACTGACTACTGTGACACAGACCACTGAGAGACCAGGAGAACCAGCTGATGTTTGAGCAGACACGGAGACTTGTGTGACGCGGAACACGACGCCAACCATACTGACTGGCTCACTTTAGCCAGACCTCCAACATCCCATCCCCACCATCACGCCACCCCCCCATCACCACCACGTCCACTCACTTCACCCACCAAACAAGTGTGTTGAGGGAGTAACAGCAGGAAGGAGAAGGGTGCGGCTTTGGAGGAGGTAGTGAAGGAGACTAAGACTCTGAAGGAGGGAGTGAGAGAGACTGAGGCTCTGAAGGAGGGAGTGAGAGATTGGGACTCTGAAGGAGAAAGTGAGAGACTGGGGCTCTGATAGAGAGAGAGTGGCCGGGACTCTGAAGGAAGGAGTGAGAGATTGGGACTCTGAAGAAGAGATTGAAAGAGACGGGCTCTGATGGAGAGAATGAGAGACTGGGGCTCTGAAGGAGGGAGGGAGACTGGAGCTCTGAAGGATGGAGAACATGTAGTTCAGGAGGATAGCAATAAGGATAGCATGTAGTTCAGAAGGATAGCAATAAGGATAGCATGTAGTTCAGGAGGCTAGTAATATCATATAGCGAAGTAGTTTCCTTGTGGCCAGTACAGGGTTAATACGACCTGACTTCTTCCTTGGGGGGTTGAAGACATTTCTCCAGCCAGTAGGTTTTCATAGCCGTTGATAAGTAAAACACATGTACAAAAGTTAGGTATTTTTATTCCGAAACGTTCGCCTACAGAGGCAGTAGAGATGAAAAGACGTTGTAATCAGTCCATCACCCTTTGACGACGTGGTTTTGAGGTGGTCAGTCCCTCAGCCTGGAGAAGAGTTCTTCTCCATAGTCAGTATTGAAATGAAAAAGCCACTGAATGGCGAAACGTCTTCAAGTAAAGATAATTAGGTGATGCACATGTGTGTGATTCTCCGTTTTCCCCTTGATGCAGCATGACCTCTATGATCTAAGAACTCTCCCTCCCTCCTGAATGTTGTAAAGTCAATGTAATCAGTAGGAGTCCACGGCGGTAACCGCTCGCTCTTCCAGTACACAGTAAACCTCTTGATTGTGAAAGCACCGGAAGAATCACGTTCCAGGAAATTAGTGCAGATCATGACCTGAGCCAGCAGGCCCTTGACTCACCGCAGCCACCTCCTACAAGGATGCTGCTCCAACATCCTCCAAGAAACCCGCGGGATGAAAGGAAATCCGTACATTCTGACAGCATATATATATATATACATGTGTATATATATATATATATATATATATATATATATATATATATATATATATATATATACACAAACAATCTGGTGGAGGAGAGATGTAGGAAAGAGAGGGATGGTAGGAGTGGTGGAGAGTAATAGGCTTGCGGTGGAGAGTGATGGTCAGGCTTGTGGTGGAGAGCGATGGTCAGGCTTGCGGCAGTGTTGGAGGTGCCCTTAAGAAAATGTGGAGGTGGTGGAGAAAGTGACAAGGAAGAATGCCACTTGTTCCACTGAGCGACTCCACCCACTATACTTGTTAACCTCTCCTTCACCCTTTACATCCCCCAACTCCTTCACCCCTCACATCCCCCTAATTCCTTCACCCCTCACATCCCCCAACTCCTTCACTCTTCACATCCTCCAACTCCTTCACCCCTCACATCCCCCCTCCTCCCCTACCACGGCCCTGTAACACCACCTTCGTAGGTTGCATATTAAACACGTATTGGTCCGAGGGTAGGCTCCATGGATCACTCTCAGAGGCAGGCTCCATGGATCACTCTCAGAGGCAGGCTCCATGGATCACTCTCAGAGGCAGGCTCCATGGATCACTCTCAGAGGCAGGCTCCATGGATCACTCTCAGAGGCAGGCTCCATAGATCACTCTCAGAGGGTAGGCTCCATGGATCACTCTTGGAGGGCAGGCTCCTTGGATCACTCTCAGAGGGTTGGCTCCATGGATCACTCTTGGAGGGCAGGCTCCATGGATCACTCTCAGAGGGTAGGCTCCAAGGACCACTTTCAGAAGGTAGGCTCCATGGATCACTCTCAGAGGGTAGGCTCCAAGAATCACTCTCAGAAGGTAGGCTCTAATGATCACTCTCAGAAGGTAGGTTTCATGGATAACTCTCAGAGGGTTGGCTCCCAGGATCACTCTCAGGGGATAGGCTCCAACGATCACTCACAGAGGATAGGCTCCAAGGATCACTCTCAGAGGATAGGCTCCACGGATCACTCTGAGGGTAGGCTCCATGGATCACTCTCAGAGGGTAGGCTCCAAGGATCAGAGTATAGGCTCCAAGAATCACTCTCAGAGGATAGGCTCCATGGATCACTCTCAGAGGGTAGGCTCTACGGATCACTCTCAGAGGGTAGGCTTCAAGGATCACACTCAGAGGGCAGGCTCCAAGCATCACTCTCAGAGGGTAGGCTCCAAGGATCACTGTCTGAGGGTAGGCTCCAAGGATCACTGTCAGAGGGTAGGCTCCAAGGATCACTGTCTGAGGGTAGGCTCCAAGGATCACTGTCAGAGGGTAGGCTCCAAGGATCACTGTCTGAGGGTAGGCTCCAAGGATCACTGTCAGAGGGTAGGCTCCAAGGATCACTGTCTGAGGGTAGGCTCCAAGGATCACTGTCAGAGGGTAGGCTCCAAGGATCACTGTCAGAGGGTAGGCTCCAAGGATCACTGTCTGAGGGTAGGCTCCAAGGATCACTGTCAGAGGGTAGGCTCCAAGGATCACTGTCTGAGGGTAGGCTCCAAGGATCACTGTCAGAGGGTAGGCTCCAAGGATCACTGTCAGAGGGTAGGCTCCAAGGATCACTGTCTGAGGGTAGGCTCCAAGGATCACTGTCAGAGGGTAGGCTCCAAGGATCACTGTCTGAGGGTAGGCTCCAAGGATCACTGTCAGAGGGTAGGCTCCAAGGATCACTGTCTGAGGGTAGGCTCCAAGGATCACTCTCAGAGGGTAGGCTTCAAGGATCACACTCAGAGGGCAGGCTCCAAGCATCACTCTCAGAGGGTAGGCTCCAAGGATCACTGTCTGAGGGTAGGCTCCAAGGATCACTGTCTGAGGGTAGGCTCCAAGGATCACTGTCAGAGGGTAGGCTCCAAGGATCACTGTCAGAGGGTAGGCTCCAAGGATCACTGTCTGAGGGTAGGCTCCAAGGATCACTGTCTGAGGGTAGGCTCCAAGGATCACTGTCAGAGGGTAGGCTCCAAGGATCACTGTCAGAGGGTAGGCTTCAAGGATCACACTCAGAGGGCAGGCTCCAAGCATCACTCTCAGAGGGTAGGCTCCAAGGATCACTGTCTGAGGGTAGGCTCCAAGGATCACTGTCTGAGGGTAGGCTCCAAGGATCACTGTCAGAGGGTAGGCTCCAAGGATCACACTCAGAGGGCAGGCTCCAAGCATCACTCTCAGAGGGTAGGCTCCAAGGATCACTGTCTGAGGGTAGGCTCCAAGGATCACTGTCTGAGGGTAGGCTCCAAGGATCACTGTCAGAGGGTAGGCTCCAAGGATCACTGTCAGAGGGTAGGCTCCAAGGATCACTGTCTGAGGGTAGGCTCCAAGGATCACTGTCTGAGGGTAGGCTCCAAGGATCACTGTCTGAGGGTAGGCTCCAAGGATCACTGTCTGAGGGTAGGCTCCAAGGATCACTGTCTGAGGGTAGGCTCCAAGGATCACTGTCAGAGGGTAGGCTCCAAGGATCACTGTCTGAGGGTAGGCTCCAAGGATCACTGTCTGAGGGTAGGCTCCAAGCATCACTCTCAGAGGGTAGGCTCCAAGGATCACTGTCTGAGGGTAGGCTCCATGGATCACTCTCAGAGGGTAGGCTCCAAGGATCACTCTCAGAGGGTAGGCTCCAAGCATCACTCTCAGAGGGTAGGCTCCAAGGATCACTGTCTGAGGGTAGGCTCCAAGGATCACTGACATTCACCTCGCTGCAACACCATCATACTGTACTCGCAATACATCTCTGTCTTTGAAACTATCAAATTTCTTAATCTACATATACAGTAAGAATTTTGCTTGAAGTCTCTACTTCCCCAGAGAAAAATCTGATAATCCTTATCCTATTATTATTATTATTATTATTATATAAATATGGTGTGCCATCACTATGTTAGGATGGTTCGTGGCCCGGTGGCAAAAATTCTCGCTTCACACGCCGAGGGTTCGATTTCCGACGAGGGTAGAAACATTGGGTGTGTTTCCTTACATCGATTGTCCGTGTTCACCCATCAGTAAAATGGGTACCTGGGTGTTAGTCGACTTGTGTGTGTCGCATCCTGGAACAAAACTGACCTAATTTGCCCAAAATGCTCTGCATAACAAGCGATTTTCTGTATAGTAGTATGTCACTGACGTCAGCTAGGACTGTATACCTTGTACATGTACTTGTAGAAATAAAGATATAAGTAGAGATTGACCAAGGTCTGTACATTTTCCAGCTGATGGCAATCTAGTAACGTGGAATTATGACATTATTGTTATGTTTCAAAGGTGTGAAAGTGATGAATATTTTCTGATATGTCATTCCGCCTTCTTGCAAAAAATGGAGTGGGAAAAAATTCTCAGTCGATTCGCAGTTTCCATTTTTATGCTGATGACAGAGTATAAAGCAGCTGAAAGACACAAATAAATTACTGAGCACAAACGAGGTAATATATTATTATGATATCCACCATCCTAGTACACTTATTATAACCTTCTACTGTGTTCTCCGTGCTAGTACACTTTGTTATTAACCTTCTGCAGGACGTACTGTTGTTCCCTGCACTAGTACACTTGTTATTAACCTTCTGCAGGACGCACTGTTGTTCCCTGCACTAGTACACTTGTTATTAACCTTCTGCAGGACGCACTGTTGTTCCCTGCACTAGTACACTTGTTATTAACCTTCTGCAGGACGCACTGTTGTTCCCTTCACTAGTACACTTATTAACCTTCTGCAGGACGCACTGTTGTTCCCTGCACTAGTACACTTGTTATTAACCTTTTGCAGGACGCACTGTTGTTCCCTGCACTAGTACACTTGTTATTAACCTTCTGCAGGACGCACTGTTGTTCCCTGCACTAGTACACTTGTTATAACCTTCTGCAACACTCATTGTTGTTCCCTGCACTAGTACACTTGTTATAACCTGTAAGACTCGCTAAGTGAAAGCTTCAAGAAGTTTAACTTCAACAAAAGGTCATCTGGGAGAAGTTGGTCAGTTTGTTCAAGCAAGGACAGGCCAACAAGCCCTCGGTCAACTCTCACTCCAACATTACTGCTCTCACAAGCATATTACAAGTCATTACCTGTGACTCAACTGTGGTGTCAAGAAGTGAACTTTATTCTGATGCTGTGACATCACGAACCACTTCTTTCATTACCCTGACATCTGACATCTCATTCTCAAATCGTTTGTCAAGATAATGGCGGTCTGAGAAGAATGATTTTTCCATCAGAGTCAATTTGGGTTAACAGCTCAACTTGTCTTAAATTGTTATAGTCATAAGGAATTGTTAATATTTTATATAAAAGGGAAAGCCTTGATATTTCATTATATTTTCATTTTTTTACATTTTTCAAGCAATAACAAAAAAATTTAGTTTTCCATTAAATTAGGATATATTTGGTCAAAAGGCATTAATTCTGCGTAGATGTGTCTAATATTACAATGTTGGTTGTATGGGAGGTACTCAGGACTGGTCCCAGGAAGAGAAGAGGAGCTCCATGTGTTACGATCAAGAGCCCTTCGTGGCATGCACCGAGTACAATGAACTGCAACATGTGTGTCACCCTCCTTGTGTAGTACAATGAACTGCAACATGTGTGTCACCCTCCTAGTGTAGTACAATGAACTGCAACATGTGTGTCACCCTCCTAGTGTAGTACAATGAACTGCAACATGTGTGCCACCCTCCTAGTGTAGTACAATGAACTGCAACATGTGTGTCACCCTCCTAGTGTAGTACCCTCCTAGTGTAGTACAATGAACTGCAACATGTGTGTCACCCTCCTAGTGTAGTACAATGAACTGCAACATGTGTGTCACCCTCCTAGTGTAGTACAATGAACTGCAACATGTGTGTCACCCTCCTAGTGTAGTACAATGAACTGCAACATGTGTGTCACCCTCCTAGTGTAGTACAATGAACTGCAACATGTGTGTCACCCTCCTAGTGTAGTACAATGAACTGCAACATGTGTGTCACCCTCCTAGTGTAGTACAATGAACTGCAACATGTGTGTCACCCTCCTAGTGTAGTACAATGAACTGCAACATGTGTGTCGCCGTCCTAGTGTAGTACAATGAACTGCAACATGTGTGTCACCCTCCTAGTGTAGTACAATGAATTGCAACATGTGTGTCACCCTCCTAGTGTAGTACAATGAACTGCAACATGTGTGTCACCCTCCTAGTGTAGTACAATGAACTGCAACATGTGTGTCACCCTCCTAGTGTAGTACAATGAACTGCAACATGTGTAGTACAATGAAGACTGTCACCCTCCTAGTGTAGTACAATGAACTGCAACATGTGTGTCACCCTCCTAGTGTAGTACAATGAACTGCAACATGTGTGTCACCCTCCTAGTGTAGTACAATGAACTGCAACATGTGTGTCACCCTCCTAGTGTAGTACAATGAACTGCAACATGTGTGTCACCCTCCTAGTGTAGTACAATGAACTGCAACATGTGTGTCACCCTCCTAGTGTAGTACAATGAACTGCAACATGTGTGTCACCCTCCTAGTGTAGTACAATGAACTGCAACATGTGTGTCACCCTCCTAGTGTAGTACAATGAACTGCAGCATGTGTGTCACCCTCCTAGTGTAGTACACCCTCATGTGTGCACCCTCCTAGTGTAGTACTGTCAGTTTAGTACAATAAACTGCAGCATGTGTGTCACACTCCTAGGGTGATACAATGAACTGCGTCATGTGTGTTACCCTCCTAGGGTGATACAATGAACTGCAACATGTGTGCCACCCTCCTAGTGTAGTACAATGAACTGCAACATGTGTGTCACCCTACTAGTGTAGTACAATGAACTGCAACATGCACAATGAACATGTGTGCCACCCTCCTAGTGTAGTACCCTCCTAGTGTAGTACAATGAACTGCAACATGTGTGTCACCCTCCTAGTGTAGTACAATGAACTGCAACATGTGTGCCACCCTCCTAGTGTAGTACAGTGAACTGCAGCATGTGTGTCACACTCCTAGGGTGATACAATGAACTGCAGCATGTGTGTCACCCTCCTAGTGTAGTACAATGAACTGCAACATGTGTGTCACCCTCCTAGTGTAGTACAATGAACTGCAACATGTGTGTCACCCTCCTAGTGTAGTACAATGAACTGCAACATGTGTGTCACCCTCCTAGTGTAGTACAATGAACTGCAACATGTGTGTCACCCTCCTAGTGTAGTACAATGAACTGCAACATGTGTGTCACCCTCCTAGTGTAGTACAATGAACTGCAACATGTGTGTCACCCTCCTAGTGTAGTACAATGAACTGCAACATGTGTGTCCTACAATGAACTGCAACATGTGTGTCACCCTCCTGCAACATGTGTGTCACCCTCCTAGTGTAGTACAATGAACTGCAACATGTGTGTCACCCTCCTAGTGTAGTACAATGAACTGCAACATGTGTGTCACCCTCCTAGTGTAGTACAATGAACTGCAACATGTGTGTCACCCTCCTAGTGTAGTACAATGAACTGCAACATGTGTGTCACCCTCCTAGTGTAGTACAATGAACTGCAACATGTGTGTCACCCTCCTAGTGTAGTACAATGAACTGCAACATGTGTGTCACCCTCCTAGTGTAGTACAATGAACTGCAACATGTGTGTCACCCTCCTAGTGTAGTACAATGAACTGCAACATGTGTGTCACCCTCCTAGTGTAGTACAATGAACTGCAACATGTGTGTCACCCTCCTAGTGTAGTACAATGAACTGCAACATGTGTGTCACCCTCCTAGTGTAGTACAATGAACTGCAACATGTGTGTCACCCTCCTAGTGTAGTACAATGAACTGCAACATGTGTGTCACCCTCCTAGTGTAGTACAATGAACTGCAACATGTGTGTCACCCTCCTAGTGTAGTACAATGAACTGCAACATGTGTGTCACCCTCCTAGTGTAGTACAATGAACTGCAACATGTGTGTCACCCTCCTAGTGTAGTACAATGAACTGCAACATGTGTGTCACCCTCCTAGTGTAGTACAATGAACTGCAACATGTGTGTCACCCTCCTAGTGTAGTACAATGAACTGCAACATGTGTGTCACCCTCCTAGTGTAGTACAATGAACTGCAACATGTGTGTCACCCTCCTAGTGTAGTACAATGAACTGCAACATGTGTGTCACCCTCCTAGTGTAGTACAATGAACTGCAACATGTGTGTCACCCTCCTAGTGTAGTACAATGAACTGCAACATGTGTGTCACCCTCCTAGTGTAGTACAATGAACTGCAACATGTGTGTCACCCTCCTAGTGTAGTACAATGAACTGCAACATGTGTGTCACCCTCCTAGTGTAGTACAATGAACTGCAACATGTGTGTCACCCTCCTAGTGTAGTACAATGAACTGCAACATGTGTGTCACCCTCCTAGTGTAGTACAATGAACTGCAACATGTGTGTCACCCTCCTAGTGTAGTACAATGAACTGCAACATGTGTGTCACCCTCCTAGTGTAGTACAATGAACATGTGTGTCACCCTCCTAGTGTAGTACAATGAACTGCAACATGTGTGTCACCCTCCTAGTGTAGTACAATGAACTGCAACATGTGTGTCACCCTCCTAGTGTAGTACAATGAACTGCAACATGTGTGTCACCCTCCTAGTGTAGTACAATGAACTGCAACATGTGTGTCACCCTCCTAGTGTAGTACAATGAACTGCAACATGTGTGTCACCCTCCTAGTGTAGTACAATGAACTGCAACATGTGTGTCACCCTCCTAGTGTAGTACAATGAACTGCAACATGTGTGTCACCCTCCTTGTGTAGTACAATGAACTGCAACATGTGTGTCACCCTCCTAGTGTAGTACAATGAACTGCAACATGTGTGTCACCCTCCTAGTGTAGTACAATGAACTGCAACATGTGTGTCACCCTCCTAGTGTAGTACAATGAACTGCAACATGTGTGTCACCCTCCTAGTGTAGTACAATGTAGTACAATGAATTGCAACATGTGTGTCACCCTCCTAGTGTAGTACAATGAACTGCAACATGTGTGTCACCCTCCTAGTGTAGTACAATGAACTGCAACATGTGTGTCACCCTCCTAGTGTAGTACAATGAACTGCCATGTGTGTCACCTAGTGTAGTACAATGAACTGCAACATGTGTGTCACCCTCCTAGTGTAGTGCACAATGAACTGCAACATGTGTGTCACCCTCCGAGTGTAGTACAATGAACTGCAACATGTGTGTCACCCTCCTAGTGTAGTACAATGAACTGCAACATGTGTGCACCAACATGTGTGTCACCCTTATAGTGTAGTACAATGAACTGCAACAAGTGTGTGTAGTACAATGAACTGCAACTCCTAGTGTAGTACAATGAACTGCAACATGTGTGTCAATGAACTGCAACATGTGTGTCACCCTCCTAGTGTAGTACAATGAACTGCAACATGTGTGTCACCCTCCTAGTGTAGTACAATGAACTGCAACATGTGTGTCACCCTCCTAGTGTAGTACAATGAACTGCAACATGTGTGTCACCCTCCTAGTGTAGTACAATGAACTGCAACATGTGTGTCACCCTCCTAGTGTAGTACAATGAACTGCAACATGTGTGTCACCCTCCTAGTGTAGTACAATGAACTGCAACATGTGTGTCACCCTCCTAGTGTAGTACAATGAACTGCAACATGTGTGTCACCCTCCTAGTGTAGTACAATGAACTGCAACATGTGTGTCACCCTCCTAGTGTAGTACAATGAACTGCAACATGTGTGTAACCCTTGTAGTGTAGTACAATGAACTGCAACATGTGTGTCACCCTCCTAGTGTACTACAATGAACTGCAACATGTGTCACCCTCCTAGTGTAGTACAATGAACTGCAACATGTGTGTCACCCTCCTAGTGTAGTACAATGAACTGCAACATGTGTGTCACCCTCCTAGTGTAGTACAATGAACTGCAACATGTGTGTCACCCTCCTAGTGTAGTACAATGAACTGCAACATGTGTGTCACCCTCCTAGTGTAGTACAATGAACTGCAACATGTGTGTCACCCTCCTAGTGTAGTACAATGAACTGCAACATGTGTGTCACCCTCCTAGTGTAGTACAATGAACTGCAACATGTGTGTCACCCTCCTAGTGTAGTACAATGAACTGCAACATGTGTGTCACCCTCCTAGTGTAGTACAATGAACTGCAACATGTGTGTCACCCTCCTAGTGTAGTACAATGAACTGCAACATGTGTGTCACCCTCCTAGTGTAGTACAATGAACTGCAACATGTGTGTCACCCTCCTAGTGTAGTACAATGAACTGCAACATGTGTGTCACCCTACTAGTGTAGTACAATGAACTGCAACATGTGTGTCACCCTCCTAGTGTAGTACAATGAACTGCAACATGTGTGTCACCCTCCTAGTGTAGTACAATGAACTGCAACATGTGTGTCACCCTCCTAGTGTAGTACAATGAACTGCAACATGTGTGTCACCCTCCTAGTGTAGTACAATGAACTGCAACATGTGTGTCACCCTCCTAGTGTAGTACAATGAACTGCAACATGTGTGTCACCCTCCTAGTGTAGTACAATGAACTGCAACATGTGTGTCACCCTCCTAGTGTAGTACAATGAACTGCAACATGTGTGTCACCCTCCTAGTGTAGTACAATGAACTGCAACATGTGTGTCACCCTCCTAGTGTAGTACAATGAACTGCAACATGTGTGTCACCCTCCTAGTGTAGTACAATGAACTGCAACATGTGTGTCACCCTCCTAGTGTAGTACAATGAACTGCAACATGTGTGTCACCCTCCTAGTGTAGTACAATGAACTGCAACATGTGTGTCACCCTCCTAGTGTAGTACAATGAACTGCAACATGTGTGTCACCCTCCTAGTGTAGTACAATGAACTGCAACATGTGTGTCACCCTCCTAGTGTAGTACAATGAACTGCAACATGTGTGTCACCCTCCTAGTGTAGTACAATGAACTGCAACATGTGTGTCACCCTCCCAGTGTAGTACAATGAACTGCAACATGTGTGTCACCCTCCTAGTGTAGTGCAATGAACTGCAACATGTGTCACCCTCCTAGTGTAGTACAATGAACTGCAACATGTGTGTAACCCTTGTAGTGTAGTACAATGAACTGCAACATGTGTGTCACCCTCCTAGTGTACTACAATGAACTGCAACATGTGTCACCCTCCTAGTGTAGTACAATGAACTGCAACATGTGTGTCACCCTCCTAGTGTAGTACAATGAACTGCAACATGTGTGTCACCCTCCTAGTGTAGTACAATGAACTGCAACATGTGTGTCACCCTCCTAGTGTAGTACAATGAACTGCAACATGTGTGTCACCCTCCTAGTGTAGTACAATGAACTGCAACATGTGTGTCACCCTCCTAGTGTAGTACAATGAACTGCAACATGTGTGTCACCCTCCTAGTGTAGTACAATGAACTGCAACATGTGTGTCACCCTCCTAGTGTAGTACAATGAACTGCAACATGTGTGTCACCCTCCTAGTGTAGTACAATGAACTGCAACATGTGTGTCACCCTCCTAGTGTAGTACAATGAACTGCAACATGTGTGTCACCCTCCTAGTGTAGTACAATGAACTGCAACATGTGTGTCACCCTCCTAGTGTAGTACAATGAACTGCAACATGTGTGTGCACCCTCCTGCAACATGTGTGTCGCCCTCCTAGTGTAGTACAATGAATTGCAAGATGTGTGTCACCCTCCTTGTGTAGTACCAACATGTGTGTAACCCTCCTAGTGTAGTAAAATGAACTGCAACATGTGTGCCACCCTCCTAGTGTAGTACAATGAACTGCAACATGTGTGTCACCCTCCTAGTGTAGTACAATGAACTGCAACATGTGTGTCACCCTCCTAGTGTAGTACAATGAACTGCAACATGTGTGTCACCCTCCTAGTGTAGTACAATGAACTGCAACATGTGTGTCACCCTCCTAGTGTAGTACAATGCAATGTGTGTCTCCTAGTGTAGTACAATGAACTGCAACATGTGTGTCACCCTCCTAGTGTAGTACAATGAACTGCAACATGTGTGTCACCCTCCTAGTGTAGTACAATGAACTGCAACATGTGTGTCACCCTCCTAGTGTAGTACAATGAACTGCAACATGTGTGTCACCCTCCTAGTGTAGTACAATGAACTGCAACATGTGTGTCACCCTCCTAGTGTAGTACAATGAACTGCAACATGTGTGTCACCCTCCTAGTGTAGTACAATGAACTGCAACATGTGTCACCCTCCTAGTGTAGTACAATGAACTGCAACATGTGTGTCACACTCCTAGTGTAGCACAATGAACTGAAACATGTGTGTCACCCTCCTAGTGTAGTACAATGAACTGCAGCATGTGTGTCACACTCCTAGTGTAGTACAATGAACTGCAACATGTGTGTCACCCTCCTAGTGTAGTACAATGAACTGCAACATGTGTGTCACCCTCCTAGTGTAGTACAATGAACTGCAACATGTGTGTCACCCTCCTAGTGTAGTACAATGAACTGCAACATGTGTGTCACCCTCCTAGTGTAGTACAATGAACTGCAACATGTGTGTCCTAGTGTAGTACACCCTCCTAGTGTAGTACAATGAACTGCAACATGTGTGTCACCCTCCTAGTGTAGTACAATGAACTGCAACATGTGTGTCACCCTCCTAGTGTAGTACAATGAACTGCAACATGTGTGTCACCCTCCTAGTGTAGTACAATGAACTGCAACATGTGTGTCACCCTCACCCTCCTAGTGTAGTACAATGAACTGCAACATGTGTGTCACCCTCCTAGTGTAGTACAATGAACTGCAACATGTGTGTCACCCTCCTAGTGTAGTACAATGAACTGCAACATGTGTGTCACCCTCCTAGTGTAGTACAATGAACTGCAACATGTGTGTCACCCTCCTAGTGTAGTACAATGAACTGCAACATGTGTGTCACCCTCCTAGTGTAGTACAATGAACTGCAACATGTGTGTCACCCTCCTAGTGTAGTACAATGAACTGCAGCATGTGTGTCACAATGAACTGCAACATGTGTGTAACCCTCCTAGTGTAGTACAATGAACTGCAACGTGTGTGTAACCCTTGTAGTGTAGTACAATGAACCAACATGTAGTGTAGTACAATGAACTGCAACATGTGTGTCACCCTCCTAGTGTAGTACAATGAACTGCAACATGTGTGTCACCCTCCTAGTGTAGTACAATGAACTGCAACATGTGTGTCACCCTCCTAGTGTAGTACAATGAACTGCAACATGTGTGTCACCCTCCTAGTGTAGTACAATGAACTGCAACATGTGTGTCACCCTCCTAGTGTAGTACAATGAACTGCAACATGTGTGTCACCCTCCTAGTGTAGTACAATGAACTGCAACATGTGTGTCACCCTCCTAGTGTAGTACAATGAACTGCAACATGTGTGTCACCCTCCTAGTGTAGTACAATGAACTGCAACATGTGTGTCACCCTAGTGTAGTACAATGAACTGCAACATGTGTGTCACCCTCCTAGTGTAGTACAATGAACTGCAACATGTGTGTCACCCTCCTAGTGTAGTACAATGAACTGCAACATGTGTGTCACCCTCCTAGTGTAGTACAATGAACTGCAACATGTGTGTCACCCTCCTAGTGTAGTACAATGAACTGCAACATGTGTGTCACCCTCCTAGTGTAGTACAATGAACTGCAACATGTGTGTCACCCTCCTAGTGTAGTACAATGAACTGCAACATGTATGTAGGTCTGTGGCATGCCCACACCACGCTATGTATGCCCACACCACGTATGTAGGTCTGTGGCATGCCCACACCACGCTATATAGGTATGTGGCATACACCACGCTATGTAGGTATGTGGCCCCCACGCTATGTAGGTCTGTGGCACGCCCACACCACGCTATGTAGGCCTGTGGCACGCCCACACCACGCTATGTAGGTCTGTGGCACGCCCACACCACGCTATTTAGGTCTGTGGCACGCCCACACCACGCTATGTAGGTCTGTGGCATGCCCACACCACGCTATGTAGGTCTGTGACATGCCCACACCACGCTATGTAGGTCTGTGGCATGCCCACACCACGCTATGTAAGTCTGTGGCATGCCCACACCACGCTATGTAGGTCTGTGGCATGCCCACACCACGCTTTGTAGGTCTGTGGCATGCCCACACCACGCTATGTAGGTCTGTGGCATGCCCACACCACGCTATGTAGGTCTGTGGCACGCCCACACCACGCTATGTAGGTCTGTGGCATGCCCACACCACGCTATGTAGGTCTGTGGCATGCCCACACCACGCTATGTAGGTCTGTGGCATGCCCACACCACGCTATGTAGGTCTGTGGCATGCCCACACCACGCTATGTAGGTATGTGGCATACCCACACCACGCTATGTAGGTCTATGGCATGCCCACACCACGCTATGTAGGTCTGTGGCATACCCACACCACGCTATGTAGGTATGTGGCATACCCACACCACGCTATGTAGGTCTGTGGCATGCCCACACCACGCTATGTAGGTCTGTGGCATACCCATACCACGCTACGTAGGTCTGTGACACGCCCACACCACGCTATGTAGGTCTGTGGCCCGCCCCCACCACGCTATGTAGGTCTGTGGCACGCCCACACCACGCTATGTAGGTCTGTGGCATGCCCACACTACGCTATGTAGGTTTGTGGCATGCCCACACCACGCTATGTAGGTCTGTGGCACGCCCACACCACGCTATGTAGGTCTGTGGCATGCCCACACCACGCTATGTAGGTCTGTGGCACGCCCACGCCACGCTATGTAGGTCTGTGGCACGCCCACACCACGCTATGTAGGTATGTGGCATACCCACACCACACTATGTAGGTCTGTGGCACGCCCACACCACGCTATGTAGGTCTGTGGCACGCCCACACCACGCTATGTAGGTCTGTGGCACGCCCACACCACGCTATGTAGGTCTGTGGCACGCCCACACTACATTAACTCTGGAAACCGGTCAGAATTATACCAGAATTATAGGCTGACTTTCTTGTACTTCTCTCTCTGTTGTTTACACTTTGTCATCAAATTTTGTTACTTTTTATCCCCTTTCCTTCACCATCTAAATAAGAGTTTTCCGATAATTATTATTTCCAAGTGTTTCACATGTTTCCTTCATTCTGTGAGACTCTTCCTTCGGTTTGCATACACTGCTTATTTTGAGTTCCATATTCTTTCCGTATCTAAACGGTTGTAATTAGTTAACCATTAGTCATCATTTTATTGTTCCTTACCCATGTTATATTCTTTTAATTATATGTTATGATGAGACTTAGTAGATGGTGCAAAATACCTCCAATAAAAAGCAGGGGCGCGACTAATACACTGAGAAAAGTGGTCGAGTGTTAGAGGTCCATGACAGTTCAACATCCTTCCTTCGTGCATTAGAAGAGCTACCAACGTACATTGGGCTGTCTTCAAGAGGGAACTGGATAAGTTCCTCAGATCAGTTCATGAACAGCCGGGCTGTGGTTCGTACGTTGGACTGCCTGCGGTCAGCAGTAACAGCCTGTTGATCAGGCTTTGATCCTCCAGGCGGCCAGGACTGTGAGTGGGCAGCGGGAACATTGATTCCTCAGCAGCATCCTTTAAGGAATGTTGTGTTTGTTTAGGGTTACGTTATTAATTACAAATTATTTTAAATAATTAGTCGCGACATTTCTGTCGCAGCAGAGGCTGCGCAGCACCAGGAAAACAAATCCGCACGCGCGCATCGTGTCAGCCAGTCAGCACTGCAGACAGGAAAACATTTTTCCAATACTCTGCGAGTTTAACAGATACCGAGCCCACCACTGCTTGTACTTTAAAAATGATTAAACTTTCACTGGGAAATTCATGATGTTATTAAACTGATTATTTTTCCACATAATTTACGAAGCTTTTTAATAAAAATAACAAGTTTGATATTTCCCCTGACAATGATGACTAACTCTGTGAAAGTTAAATTAAAGCATATTGTTGTCTGCTTACTGATCAAGTGTTAAGAGTGAGAGTCACCACCAGGTTCATCCCACCTCTTTCTCCAACTGTCTGTATCATTACTGTCCTACTTTAAAACTGTCGTGATGGTTCACCCAAAATTCTTAGAGAAAGAGAGAACCAGAGAGAGAGAGAGAGAGAGAGAGAGAGAGAGAGAGAGAGAGAGAGAGAGAGAGAGAGAGAGAGAGAGAGAGAGAGAGAGAGAGAGAGAGAGAGAGAGAGAGAGAGAGATCAGTTTTAGAAAGCTGGAAGCCAGGAAACCTAAGATAGGAAGAAGAGAACCTGTCAGGTGTAGGTGTGGCATCCTACCTTAAGAGGCTAGGAAGAAGGATGGCAGAGCGCCACAGTAGGTTGCCTGTACTACATTCCGGGGGTCAACTGCCCCACGTCTCTTGCTTCATACAATGATCAACAAGACTGTTACTGCCAGTCATACGCACTACAACTTAGCTCCTGCAAAGCGACTCATCGACAACCAACTTGGGAATTTTAATTAAGACAGCAAGTGGAAAGATGAATGTTTAAACCAGTGAGGAGATTATAAGGGAGGGAGGAGGGTTGTGAAGGAGAGGTTGTGAAGGACGGAGAGAGGTTGTGAAGGACGGAGAGGGGTTGTGAAGGACGGAGAGGGGTTGTGAAGGACGGAGAGAGGGTTGTGAAGGACGGAGGGAGGGTTGTGAAGGACGGAGAGAGGGTTGTGAAGGACGGAGAGAGGGTTGTGAAGGACGGAGAGGGGTTGTGAAGGACGGAGAGAGGGTTGTGAAGGACGGAGGGAGGGTTGTGAAGGACGGAGGGAGGGTTGTGAAGGACGGAGAGAGGGTTGTGAAGGACGGAGAGTGGTTGTGAAGGAAGGAGGGAGGGTTGTGAAGGACGGAGAGAGGGTTGTGAAGGACGGAGAGGGGTTGTGAAGGACGGAGAGGGGGTTGTGAAGGACGGAGAGAGGGTTGTGAAGGACGGAGAGAGGGTTGTGAAGGACGGAGAGAGGGTTGTGAAGGACGGAGAGGGGGTTGTGAAGGACGGAGGGAGGTTGTGAAGGACGGAGAGAGGGTTGTGAAGGACGGAGAGAGGGTTGTGAAGGACGGAGAGGGGGTTGTGAAGGACGGAGAGGGGGTTGTGAAGGACGGAGAGAGGGTTGTGAAGGACGGAGAGAGGGTTGTGAAGGACGGAGAGAGGGTTGTGAAGGACGGAGAGAGGGTTGTGAAGGACGGAGAGGGGGTTGTGAAGGACGGAGAGAGGGTTGTGAAGGACGGAGAGAGGGTTGTGAAGGACGGAGAGAGGGTTGTGAAGGACGGAGAGAGGGTTGTGAAGGACGGAGAGAGGGTTGTGAAGGACGGAGAGAGGGTTGTGAAGGACGGAGAGAGGGTTGTGAAGGACGGAGAGAGGGTTGTGAAGGACGGAGAGGGGGTTGTGAAGGACGGAGAGAGGGTTGTGAAGGACGGGGAGAGGGTTGTGAAGGACGGAGAGAGGGTTGTGAAGGACGGAGAGAGAGGGTTGTGAAGGACGGAGAGAGGGTTGTGAAGGACGGAGAGAGGGTTGTGAAGGACGGAGAGAGGGTTGTGAAGGACGGAGAGAGGGTTGTGAAGGACGGAGAGAGGGTTGTGAAGGACGGAGAGAGGGTTGTGAAGGACGGAGAGAGGGTTGTGAAGGACGGAGAGAGGGTTGTGAAGGACGGAGAGAGGGTTGTGAAGGACGGAGAGAGGGTTGTGAAGGACGGAGAGAGGGTTGTGAAGGACGGAGAGAGGGTTGTGAAGGACGGAGAGAGGGTTGTGAAGGACGGAGAGAGGGGAGAGTGGGTTGTGAAGGACGGAGAGAGGGTTGTGAAGGACGGAGAGGGGTGAAGGACGGAGAGAGGGTTGTGAAGGACGGAGAGAGGGTTGTGAAGGACGGAGAGAGGGTTGTGAAGGACGGAGAGAGGGTTGTGAAGGACGGAGAGAGGGTTGTGAAGGACGGAGAGAGGGTTGTGAAGGACGGAGAGAGGGTTGTGAAGGACGGAGAGAGGGTTGTGAAGGACGGAGAGAGGGTTGTGAAGGACGGAGAGAGGGTTGTGAAGGACGGAGAGAGGGTTGTGAAGGACGGAGAGAGGGTTGTGAAGGACGGAGAGAGGGTTGTGAAGGACGGAGAGAGGGTTGTGAAGGACGGAGAGAGGGTTGTGAAGGACGGAGAGAGGGTTGTGAAGGACGGAGAGGGGGTTGTGAAGGACGGAGAGAGGGTTGTGAAGGACGGAGAGAGGGTTGTGAAGGACGGAGAGGGGGTTGTGAAGGACGGAGAGGGGTTGTGAAGGACGGAGAGAGGGTTGTGAAGGACGGAGAGAGGGTTGTGAAGGACGGAGAGAGGGTTGTGAAGGACGGAGAGAGGGTTGTGAAGGACGGAGAGAGGGTTGTGAAGGACGGAGAGAGGGTTGTGAAGGACGGAGAGAGGGATGTGAAGGACGGAGAGAGGGTTGTGAAGGACGGAGAGAGGGTTGTGAAGGACGGAGAGAGGGTTGTGAAGGACGGAGAGAGGGTTGTGAAGGACGGAGAGAGGGTTGTGAAGGACGGAGAGGGGGTTGTGAAGGACGGAGAGGGGGTTGTGAAGGACGGAGAGAGGGTTGTGAAGGACGGAGAGGTTGTGAAGGACGGAGAGGGGGTTGTGAAGGACGGAGAGAGGGTTGTGAAGGACGGAGAGAGGGTTGTGAAGGACGGAGAGAGGGTTGTGAAGGACGGAGAGAGGGTTGTGAAGGACGGAGAGAGGGTTGTGAAGGACGGAGAGAGGGTTGTGAAGGACGGAGAGAGGGTTGTGAAGGACGGAGAGAGGGTTGTGAAGGACGGAGAGGGGGTTGTGAAGGACGGAGAGAGGGTTGTGAAGGACGGAGAGAGGGTTGTGAAGGACGGAGAGAGGGTTGTGAAGGACGGAGAGAGGGTTGTGAAGGACGGAGAGAGGGTTGTGAAGGACGGAGAGGGGGTTGTGAAGGACGGAGAGAGGGTTGTGAAGGACGGAGATCTCAGTAGTAGTAACCAGTTACCAGTAACCAGTTACCAGTAACCTGTCCGTTGACTCAACGACCAACCGTCTTGAGTCACGGTCTGTGCTGAGCTGACACTATTTTCAAAAGACCCACTACGGGGTACTGGCCAGCCGGCTAGTCAGTTTTACGAGTGTATCCAAGGAGGTAGGTAACGGCTGCGGGCTCTGTCCACATAACAGTAATTATACGTAATTAACAGCCTACGTGAGTATTTCTACCCTAATCCACGTATCGAACTCCCACATGATAAATGGTGTGCAGCGGTGTGGAGCGTGGATTTACGTTTTTAAGGGTAATTCAAGGCGTTTGAAGACTGTTGTGAGTAGCCGGCAGGGTCAAAGGTGAATGCCCTCCCCTCACACCCTCCAGCCAGCAGCTTATACCCTCACTCACTACCTACTGCCTGCAAGCCTGTTGCAGCCGTTTCAAGCTTCCTGGCTTAGTTCGTGTGCTAATTGCTTCAATCTCCGAGGGGTTGACCCGGATTTTGCAATTAAGCCAGTCAGTAAGCCAGACTGTGGAAGTGAACGCCAGTCAGCCTATCATCCAGCCTGTCTCCTGTCATCCAACTGCTCCTCCGTGCTTTGTGCATCGTTACACGTCTTCCAGTCATCCATTCTCGTGGGGTAAGCCAGTCAGCCAACCCAGCTTCTAACCCAGCTGAGAGAGAGAAGTAAGCCACGCAGTAAGAAGTAAGCCAAGCTCCTCTGAGGTATTGTCTATATCGCTTTGTGCTCCCTGTTGGATGCTAAGAGTGGTTTTCACCATTCCTGTGGCATAGAGTGGGTTGTTAGCCATCTTCGTGGGTGAGTGGGGTGCGCGGCAGACCCCCAGCGTCCCCCCCCACCACTCTCTCTCCCACCACCCGGGGTGCGCGGCAGTACCCCAGCGAGAGTCACACCCACCATCCACCACCACCAGCCATCCACTCATCTACCTGTGGTTGTTTGCACCCTTGTACCGGGTCCTAGTACTGTTTTGGCTCACATAATTGGTCAAGAGATTGTAGCTGGTGCCAACGAGATAAAGCCAGTTATGTGAGTTCGCCTAGAACGCACATTTCTTCACGACAACAGTGAGTGTAGGTGACGTCAGCCCTCACCGCGCTGGACACTCTACCCCCCGCCCCACCACCAGTACTCACCACCCGTCTTCTACTCCCGACTTCAGTGATAATTTTCTTTAGACATTTTTCTTGCATTTAAAGACATTTGCGTGTGTGAGACATTTATAGTAAATTGCTTGTGTACTCTAAACCTTGTGTTTTTCAGTGTAAACGCATTATTCTTTGACTCAGTATTTTTAGAATATTTTTCAGTGTTTTCACTCATCTTATATTTTTTATTCTGTGTTTTTTCTTATGCTACTCCTGTCTCTAGTAAGTATTATTGTGTAGTGTACCAGTCAGTCACCCTGTGTGAAGTGATTCATTTTTTTTATTGTATTCTTTCAGCGTTGTATTCTGCAGTGATATTTACCCCAGTATACCAAATTTTCCATTTATTTCTATGTGTGTCATTTTTTTTTTCGTATGCCAACAGTGTCTCATTCCTCTAATTTTTTCGCAGACTGTGTACCATTATTTTTGCCAGCAAAATTTTTGTCGTATCAGTCACAGCAAGATTTTTGTTGTATCAGTCACAGCAAGATTTTGTTGTATCAGTCACAGCAGGATTTTGTTGTAAGAATATTTTTTTAATGAAGTGTGCTCCATCACTGTAAGTGTTATATTCCCTGTTTTGTTCCTGTGTTTTATTTTATATTTTTATATTCTTGAACAAATTCACTCTTGATGCAATTTCAATTACTTTTAACGTAAAGTGTTTTTCTTACTCTGTTTGAGTAAATTGTTTTGTCTAATTTACAATTAAGAGTTAAAGTGTTCAATCAGTTTATTTTTTTTTTGATCTTCATAATTTTAATTCATTATTTTACTTGAGTTTTCCCAGTGACACTTTATTACTGCAGTGATTATTTCTATACTTTATTTTGTTGCACTTGTTCTGAAGTGAATTATTTTGTTGTACTGTTCTGCAGTGAATTATTTTCTTTTATTGCTATTTTTATGATTTATAATTTAATTTTGTCTATGCATTCTTAGAAAATATTTAAAATTTCCCAGTTAACAATTTAATAATTTTATTTGATACTTTCACATTGATTTAAAAATTTAATTAATTAATATTTTTTTATTAGCAAGAGTAAAGACAGCTCATTTTGAATTTAATTCAGTCTCCAGTAATATTTTTACTTGTATATTTCAATGTAAATTTTTTTTTTTTCTTGGTCAATAGTCCTTTAAATTGAGTTTTCCTTCCTCTTGCAGTGTATTTAGACATTATTCTGCAGAATTAGTTGTATATCTTTTCATTTCAATTCTAGAATTTTATATTATTTTTATTGTTCATTATTTTTGCTTTATTTGTTCTCGTGTTACTTTGCCATTATGTCTCACATACCGTCAAGTGATACTTTAGTGAATGTCGACACTCAGACCTCTCAGGCTACTACTGCTGGTCCTGTCATCAGTCCTCACAGTTCCTTACCGACTGACAGACCGACTCAGACACCGAGATATTATAGTTATACTCGTGATTCCCTTGATGCGTTACCTTTATTCAATGGCCATGTACATAGTCTTGAAGCATGGTTTGCAGCCATTCGTTCTCGTGCTAGTGCTCTAGCTGAAGGTCCTCCTTCAGAGGAAAGCCTTATCAGACTTGCTAAAGAAGCTCTTTATCGATCTCCTGCTGCTGTTCATGTTGTTGATCTCCTGGATATGCGAGACTTCAGGAATCTTACTAAGTGGTCACAATATGAGGAACTGATTCGTTCTTTCCTTGTCCCAGTAAAAACAGCTGATCCATATGTTGTTCTTAGGGAACTAGTGAATGCTACACCCATGAGTACTGAATCGTTGAGTGCATTTGCTGTTAGATTAGACAAACTTTTATCATCATTTATCAATGCTGTCCAATCATCAACTTTTCTCCCTGAAGAGGCTAAACCATTTACAGCATCAATTGCTAAAATAGCAGCTTTTGGAGCAATTAAAGAACTAATGCCACCTGCTTCTGTGTGTGCTTATGAGGCTGATCCTCCAACTGTAACGATGGAACCTCTTACAGCCTTAAATCATGTACGTTCCTTGTGCCCCCAGGGTACTTTCCCTTGTATTAAAAGTAATGTCACACATATGCCTCAGTCTGCACCACCTCTTGTTTGCGCCACAGAGACAAATCGTGGTCGTCAACCATCTCAGAGATCATCAAGAACCAGTGTACAGAGTCGTTATACACCTCGTAGTATTCATAGTACATTCAGTAACCATAGTCGGCGGAATTGTTACAACTGTGGTTTCCGTGGACATATTGCAATTAATTGTCCTGATAGTTATCCTAAGAGACGTCGTGCTGATGATGAGTACTCAGATCTTCCCTACTGTACTTATCATAGAATACATGGACATGACACATCTGAGTGTAATGCTCTCTATAACCTTCAGTACTCTAGGTCTTTCCGTGGTCGTTCCAACCGCAGAACCCGTAGAGGAAACAGATCTCGTGGTTTTCAAAATAACCAGAACCAGGCTCATTCATTCAATTCTCAAACTAACCAGAACCAGGCTCGTTCTTCCCAGTCGGGGGAATTCGAGCGCCCCAGTCAAACCGCCCCATGGTGACAGTAGGTGATAATGAGTACACCATCCCCGTTCACAACTCCTTTGAAGCCTTACGCAGTCTCGAGCATGCCAACCCTGCTGATGATGTTGCTTCACATGTCTCTGACATAGATGATTTTGGGGATGGAGTAGAACAAGTCTTTTCTGATGAAAATCCACCTTTTTGTTTGCACATAACTTCAAATGCAACCATAGGCCCTATAGTGCAAGCATCTGTTTATAATGCGCCCGTTCAATTGTTCATGGACTCTGGTGCGCAAATCAATATTATTAGGTCTAGTTTGTTTAAGGATAAGAAGTTACGACATGTCCTTCTCGTAGAACCAACTCCTGTGTCCTCCCTTAGTGGAGTATCTGGTTCTCACCTGCGTGTCCGAGGTCGGACTTCCCTAACCTTTTCTATCCAAGGTAGAGACTTCACTGTTTCCTTCTTTGTTGTCGACCAGATTACTTTCCCTGGTGACCTTCTACTGGGATTTGCTTCCATGCGAGACTTACGCATTGTGCTCGACCCTTATCGATGGCATGCACAAATTGACGACTTGATCGTTCCATTCTGGGGTTACCAGCTTGGATCCGAAATCTGTTATACTGCTGCAGAGTATGATGTACGGATTAAGTCCTTACAAGCTAATGCATTCTCCAGTAGCGTACCCAAGCGGTCAGGCACTGGTAATTCTGTCACTCCCATCAGTGTTCCACCTATACCTTCAGAATTGCAGGATAGTCCGATGCCTCAAGTGTCCGAGGACGCTCAGATTGCCTTGAGTGCTCAACCTATCCCTGCAATGCCTGCTAGTTCGAGTAGTTGTTTCTCCACAGGGGACGCCTTGTCGGAAAACAATTACTTGCAACTAGTAATGCCATCTCTTGTTGATGTCACATGCCGTCTGCAGAAAGACGTTTCTGTTGCGGCTAGTGCTCTCACTAGAGTGTCTGTAGTTGTTCCTAGTGTTCCAGATGGTGATAACGTCCTAGTTGACAGTGATTCCTGCAAAGTAAAAGGTCTATTTGTTGAACCATCCTTACATGTTGTAAGAGATAGTAAGATCCATTTCTACCTGGCCAACACTTCTGGTCACAGTGTTCGCCTTAGAGCAAATACCAATCTTGTTGACCTTGTTCACTATCCTTACCCTGTTCAGGTAGAGGATGAGTTGTCACCTGACCAGTGGGTCGGTGCTATTTCTGCCAGGGAGACCTCATCCACCTCACTGGATCAATCTCTTCCACCAGTTGAGGAGAAAGACTTAGCTCCCACTGACTTCCCAGATGAAGTCAAGCGTTTGTTGACTCTGTTGAACGAACGTCGTAAAGCCATTGCTTTACCAGGTGAGAAGATGGGTATAACGAACTTATTGTCCCATCGTATTCCACTTGAACCTGGTACTAGACCTATCTACATACCTGCGTACAGAATGCCTCATTCACAAGTTGCTGTCGCAGAAGAATTGATCAATCAAATGCTTGATGATGGAGTTATTGCACCTAGCAATTCACCTTGGAATGCACCCTTGATACTAGTACCTAAGAAGGATGGTACTTGGCGTCCAGTAATTGACTTTAGGAAGTTAAACGCAAAAACCATTCCAGATCGCTTTCCACTCCCTGTACTGGGTGATCTTTTACGTAATATCGGAGATAACAAAGTCTTTTCAACCCTAGATTTGTTACAAGGGTTTTGGCAAGTCCCTCTTCACGAGGACAGCCAAGAGCTAACTGCATTCTCCACTCCTACAGGTCATTATCACTTCCTCCGTATGGCATTTGGATTATGATCTTCCCCTATCACGTTCTCAAGGCTCATGACTAATATCTTTAGAGGTCTCATAGGTAATGCACTTATGGTGTACTTAGATGACGTAATCGTCATGTCTAAAGACGTGGATACACACTTGAAAAGACTTGATGTAGTACTTGGTAAGCTTGAAGAAGCCAATTTAAAGATCAAACTGTCAAAATGTCAATTTTTCAGATCAGAAATTAAGTTTCTTGGTCACGTAGTCACTCCTAGAGGGGTTACGACTGACCAAAGTAAAGTAACTGCAGTACTAAATTTTCCAACTCCCAAAACTGCTGATGCCGTAAGATCCTTTGTGGGCTTAGCAGGTTTTTATAGATCTTTCATTGCCAATTTTTCTTCCATAGCTGCTCCTCTAACTGAGTTGCTTAAGAAAGATGCTCCTTTTGTTTGGACCTTCCGTCAAGAAAGAGCATTCCAAACTCTAAAAGAAAAGCTAACTTCTGCTCCAATTTTGAAATTTCCAGATTTTTCTAAGCCTTTCTATCTGACAACTGATGCTAGTTCAATTGGCATAGGTGCCGTGCTAGCTCAGAAGACCGATGGCAAGTACAACGCAGTTGCATTTGCTAGCCGAGTCCTTACGAAGGCTGAACGTAATTATACAGTAACTGAGCAAGAAGCTTTAGCAATAGTATGGTCCTTAAAGCACTTCCGAGACATTATTTATCAGTACTCTGTTCATGTCTTGACAGATCATGCTCCACTGATACCCTTATTCCAGAACAAACAACCTACTGGAAGGTTAGCTAGATGGACCTTGACTATCCAAGAGTTCAATCCCACCTTTGAGCATTTACCTGGCAAGTCAAATGTAGTCGCAGATGCCTTATCGCGACATGTTAGTATAGTAACTGCAGACCCTCCATTTAGTGCTGAAGATGTAAAGAATGCTCAACGAACAGATCCCATGTGGTCTGGTGTGATTCGATTCCTGCTCCAGGAAGATCTTATTCTGACTGTGAAGCCACCAGCACCCATTAGTGACTTTCTCATGAACCAAGAATTACTGTATCGAACGGCCGAGTTGGGTACTCCTAGCAGAAGAGTATACCAGTTAGTAATTCCACAGTCATTAGTGAATGTAGCCTTACAGCTAGTTCACGATGTACCAGGTGTTGCACACCCTGGTATGGATCGTTCAGTAAAACAAGCCAGATTGAAATACTTTTGGCCTCGAATGGCAACTGATATTTCTGAGTATGTTAGGAAATGTAGTGTCTGCATGCAACATAAAGGCAATGCTAATGGTCCTAATCCAATCCAAGTGTATCCAACTACTAGCGAACCTTGGGAAAGAGTTGCGCTAGATTTGTTAACTAATTTCCAATGTTCCCTCCAAGGTAACAAACATCTGTGTGTTATGGTAGACCATTTCACCAGATATTGCGAGTTAGTTCCTATTGCAGACAAGACTGCCGAGACAGTAGCTAAAGCATTTAAAGAACGCATTATCTGCAGGCATACCACCCCTAAGTCCCTAGTAACAGATAACGGAGGTGAATTCTGTAATGAAATTCTTGAAAATTTGTGTACCTTGTACAAGATCTCTAAATCCACCATTGTTCCTCATCATCCTGCCAGCAATGGGTTAGCGGAACGAACCAATAAGAAAGTACTTGATGTCTTGAGAGCCACTATCAATCCCAATAGTGAAACTTGGGATGAAGTTATACCTGATGTGCAGTGTGCTATAAATTCTGCTTACAATGTTTCTATAGGTGACACTCCACATTATGCATTGTATGGTGTAGATAAGCGTTTGCCTTATGAGTTGTTATATTCTAATCCGAAACCAAATTACAACCCTGATGATTTCGTAGCAACTCGTACCAGCTTAGCTCAAAGTGTTTTTAGAAGAATCCGTGAAACACTTCATAAATCAACAGCAGAATTTACAAGAGTCGCAAACACTCGATCAAAGCCATCCAAAATCAAAGTAGGTTCGAGAGTTATGCTGATTAACTTTAACAAAACGTCTGCAATGCCAAAGCTTGATCAAAGGTTTGTTGGTCCTTATCGCGTAGTTGAACATATCACTGGTAATAAGTATAAGGTTAGAGAGATTAGTACTGGTCAGTATAAAGAATCGCATTTGGATCATATGAAGTTAGTATGTGATGATAATGATGTTCCAACCCAGACTAATGTGACAGACTCTGACAATCCTCCTGATCCTGTACTCTCTTCCTCTGATACTCAGTCAGAAGATCAACCTGAATGTCGTTATTCCCTACGTACACGACAGGTATTGAGAAATCCTCAAGTATCATTTGTAACTTCCAATTCAGATTTGCCTCAAATACAGCATGAGTTAGCCAATGCTACAGAGTTTGATCCTCCCAGAGATGACACCCATTCTGCATATGCCAATCTTACCCTAGCAGAGTTGGGGTTAAATGTAAATAACCTGTATAGATGAATAATTAGAGTATCAACTTATCAGTATTCAAGAATTTTTTTTTTTGTGTTCATGTTCTCTCCGCATTCTGAGAGTTAACAGTCTAGATTTGCGTGCACCGAATCTGCCTTTCTGTTAAACACTCTTTCTTTGTATATATTCCTTCCTCAGAATCCGTAGATCACATGAATACAGATCGATCGATCAAAATTTTTGTTTTTATCACTTGTAATCTCAATGTTGAGTTCGTTGTTCATTTGTTGAGTTTTAAGTTGTACTATAGTATACCTTGTATTACATTACAGTTTCAGTTACGTAAGCTTTCATTCCAATGTTCTACTTATGTATCTATAATGTTTCATGTTGTGTACTTTGACATTGTATAGAATCAGCCCAAGCCGTATACCTGCCATCTCTAGTTTGTATTAGTTGTATGTCGGGACGACATACGTTAGCGTCGCCGAGCTCTCAGTAGTAGTAACCAGTTACCAGTAACCAGTTACCAGTAACCTGTCCGTTGACTCAACGACCAACCGTCTTGAGTCACGGTCTGTGCTGAGCTGACACTATTTTCAAAAGACCCACTACGGGGTACTGGCCAGCCGGCTAGTCAGTTTTACGAGTGTATCCAAGGAGGTAGGTAACGGCTGCGGGCTCTGTCCACATAACAGTAATTATACGTAATTAACAGCCTACGTGAGTATTTCTACCCTAATCCACGTATCGAACTCCCACATGATAGAGAGAGGGTTGTGAAGGACGGAGAGGGGGTTGTGAAGGACGGAGAGAGGGTTGTGAAGGACGGAGAGAGGGTTGTGAAGGACGGAGAGGGGGTTGTGAAGGACGGAGAGAGGGTTGTGAAGGACGGAGAGAGGGTTGTGAAGGACGGAGAGAGGGTTGTGAAGGACGGAGAGAGGGTTGTGAAGGACGGAGAGGGGGTTGTGAAGGACGGAGAGAGGGTTGTGAAGGACGGAGAGGGGGTTGTGAAGGACGGAGAGAGGGTTGTGAAGGACGGAGAGAGGGTTGTGAAGGACGGAGAGAGGGTTGTGAAGGACGGAGAGAGGGTTGTGAAGGACGGAGAGAGGGTTGTGAAGGACGGAGAGAGGGTTGTGAAGGACGGAGAGGGGGTTGTGAAGGACGGAGAGAGGGTTGTGAAGGACGGAGAGAGGGTTGTGAAGGAGAGGGGTTGTGAAGGACGGAGAGAGGGTTGTGAAGGACGGAGAGGGGGTTGTGAAGGACGGAGAGAGGGTTGTGAAGGACGGAGAGGGGGTTGTGAAGGACGGAGAGAGGGTTGTGAAGGACGGAGAGAGGGTTGTGAAGGACGGAGAGAGGGTTGTGAAGGACGGAGAGAGGGTTGTGAAGGACGGAGAGAGGGTTGTGAAGGATGGAGAGAGGGTTGTGAAGGACGGAGAGAGGGTTGTGAAGGACGGAGAGGGGGTTGTGAAGGACGGAGAGAGGGTTGTGAAGGACGGAGAGAGGGTTGTGAAGGACAGAGAGAGGGTTGTGAAGGACGGAGAGGTTGTGAAGGACGGAGAGGTTGTGAAGGACGGAGAGGTTGTGAAGGACGGAGAGGTTGTGAAGGACGGAGAGAGGGTTGTGAAGGACGGAGAGAGGGTTGTGAAGGATGGAGAGAGGGTTGTGAAGGACGGACAGAGGGTTGTGAAGGACGGAGAGAAGTTGTGAAGGACGGAGAGGGGGTTGTGAAGGACGGAGAGGGGTTGTGAAGGACGGAGAGAGGGTTGTGAAGGACGGAGAGGTTGTGAAGGACGGAGAGGTTGTGAAGGACGGAGAGAGGGTTGTGAAGGACGGAGAGAGGGTTGTGAAGGACGGAGAGAGGGTTGTGAAGGACGGAGAGAAGTTGTGAAGGACGGAGAGGGGGTTGTGAAGGACGGAGAGGGGTTGTGAAGGACGGAGAGAGGGTTGTGAAGGACGGAGAGAGGGTTGTGAAGGACGGAGAGAAGTTGTGAAGGACGGAGAGAAGTTGTGAAGGACGGAGAGGGGGTTGTGAAGGGCGGAGAGGGGTTGTGAAGGACGGAGAGAGGGTTGTGAAGGACGGAGAGGGGTTGTGAAGGACGGAGAGAGGGGTTGTGAAGGACGGAGAGGGGTTGTGAAGGACGGAGAGAGGGTTGTGAAGGACGGAGAGAGGGTTGTGAAGGACGGAAGAGGAATTATGAAGAGACGGAAGGTTATGAAGGACAGAGAGGAGTTGTGAGACGGAGGGGTGTGAAGGACAGAGAGAGGTTGTGAGACAGAGGAGTTGGAGGACGGAGAGGTTTGTAGAAGGACGGAGAGGAGTTGTGAGGCAGAGAGGGATTGTGAAAGGACGGAGGGTTGTGAAGAGACGGAGAGAGGTTGTGAAAGAGACGGAGAAAGTTGCCATGAAGGACGGAGAGAGGTTATGAAGGACGGAGAGAGAGGTTGTGAGGACAGAGGAGGTTGTGAAGGACAGGAGAGGTTGAAAGAGACAGAGAATTTATGAAGGACAGAGGTTGAAAAAGGACAGAGAGAGTTGTGAAAAGGACAGAGAGAGGTTGTGAAGAGATGGAGAGGTTGTGAAAGGAGAGGGAGGTTGTGAAAGGACAGAGGGGTTGTGAGGACGGAGAGGGTTGCCCAGAAGGACGGAGAGGGTTGTGAAGGACGGAGAGAGGTTGCAGAGGACGGAGGGGGTTACTTGAAGGACAGAGAGGTTGTGAAGAGAAGGACGGAGAGGAGGGTTGTGAAGGAGGAGGGTTGTGAAGGACAGAGGGAGTTGTGAAGGACGGAAGGGTTGTGAAGGACGGAGAGGAGGTTGTGAAGGAGACGGAAGAGGGTTGTGAAGGACGGAGAGAGGTTGTGAAGGACGGAGAGAGAGGGTTGGCGGACGGAGAGGTTGTGAAGAGACAGAAGAGGTTGCCTTGAGACGGAGAAAGTTATGAAGGACAGAGGGAGATTTATGAAGGACAGAGAGAAGATTATGAAAAGAGACAGAGAAGGGGTTATGAGAGACCCAGAAGAAGGTTGCTGAGACGGAGAGAAGATTGTGAGACAGAGAGGTTGTGAGACAGAGAGGGGTTATGAAGAGACAGAGAGAGAGGAGTTGAAGGACCGGAGAGAGGAGTTGTGAAGAGAAAGAGACAGAGAGGGGAGTGTGAAGGACGGAGAGGGGTTGTGAAGGACAGAGAGGTTGTGAAGGACGGAGAGAGAATTTGTAGAGAGACAGAAGAGAATTTATGAGACAGAGAGGTTATGTGAAGAGACAGAGAGGAATTTGTGAAAGAGACAGAGAGAGAATTTGTAGAGACGGAAAGGTTATGAGAAGGACAGAGAGATTTATGAAAAGGACAGAGAGGAGGTTATGAGACAGAAGAGGAGTTATGAAGAGACAGAGAAGAGAGGTTATGAGACAGAAGAAAGGTTATGAAAGAGACAGAAAGAGAATTTGAGACAGAGGAGATTATGAAGAGACAGAGAGAATTTGAGACAGAGAGGTTATGAGGCAGAAGAAAGTTGTGAAGAGACAGAGAAGAAGAGGTTGTGAGACAGAGAGAGGTTGTGAGACAGAGAGGTTGTGAGACGGAGAGAGGTTGTAGGACAGAGTTGTGAAGAGACGGAGAGGTTGTGAAGGACGGAGAGAGGAGTTGTGAGGACGGAGAGGGGATTTGCTTGAAGGACGGAGAGTTGTGAAGGACGGAGAGAGGGTTGTGAAGGACGGAGAGGGGGTTGTGAAGGACGGAGAGAGGGTTGTGAAGGACGGAGAGAGGGTTGTGAAGGACGGAGAGAGGGTTGTGAAGGACGGAGAGGGTTGTGAAGGACGGAGAGAGGGTTGTGAAGGACGGAGAGAGGATTGTGAAGGACGGAGAGAGGGTTGTGAAGGACGGAGAGAGGGTTGTGAAGGACGGAGAGGGGGTTGTGAAGGACGGAGAGAGGGTTGTGAAGGACGGAGAGGGGGTTGTGAAGGACGGAGGGTTGTGAAGGACGGAGAGAGGGTTGTGAAGGACGGAGAGAGGGTTGTGAAGGATGGAGAGAGGGTTGTGAAGGAGGGGTTGTGAAGGACGGAGAGAGGTTGTGAAGGACGGAGAGAGGGTTGTGAAGGACGGAGAGGGGGTTGTGAAGGACGGAGAGAGGTTGTGAAGGACGGAGAGAGGGTTGTGAAGGACGGAGAGAGGTTGTGAAGGACGGAGAGAGGTTGTGAAGGAGAGGTTGTGAAGGAGAGGTTGTGAAGGAGAGGTTGTGAAGGACGGAGAGAGGGTTGTGAAGGACGGAGAGAGGGTTGTGAAGGACGGAGAGAGGGTTGTGAAGGACGGAGAGAGGGTTGTGAAGGACGGAGAGGTTGTGAAGGACGGAGAGAGGGTTGTGAAGGACGGAGAGAGGGTTGTGAAGGACGGAGAGAGGGTTGTGAAGGACGGAGAGGGGGTTGTGAAGGACGGAGAGGTTGTGAAGGACGGAGAGAGGGTTGTGAAGGACGGAGAGAGGGTTGTGAAGGACGGAGAGAGGGTTGTGAAGGACGGAGAGGTTGTGAAGGACGGAGAGAGGGTTGTGAAGGACGGAGAGAGGATTGTGAAGGACGGAGAGGGGTTGTGAAGGACGGAGAGAGGGTTGTGAAGGACGGAGAGAGGGTTGTGAAGGACGGAGAGAGGGTTGTGAAGGACGGAGAGAGGGTTGTGAAGGACGGAGAGAGGGTTGTGAAGGACGGAGAGGTTGTGAAGGACGGAGAGAGGGTTGTGAAGGACGGAGAGAGGGTTGAAGGACGGAGAGAGGGTGAAGGACGGAGAGAGGGTTGTGAAGGACGGAGAGAGGGTTGTGAAGGACGGAGAGAGGGTTGTGAAGGACGGAGAGGTTGTGAAGGACGGAGAGAGCTTTGTGAAGGACGGAGAGAGGGTTGTGAAGGACGGAGAGAGGGTTGTGAAGGACGGAGAGGGGGTTGTGAAGGACGGAGAGAGGGTTGTGAAGGACGGAGAGAGGGTTGTGAAGGACGGAGAGAGGGTTGTGAAGGACGGAGAGGGGTTGTGAAGGACGGAGAGGTTGTGAAGGACGGAGAGAGGGTTGTGAAGGACGGAGAGAGGGTTGTGAAGGACGGAGAGAGGGTTGTGAAGGACGGAGAGGTTGTGAAGGACGGAGAGAGGGTTGTGAAGGACGGAGAGAGGGTTGTGAAGGACGGAGAGGTTGTGAAGGACGGAGAGAGGGTTGTGAAGGACGGAGAGAGGGTTGTGAAGGACGGAGAGTTGTTGTGAAGGACGGAGAGAGGGTTGTGAAGGACGGAGAGAGGGTTGTGAAGGACGGAGAGAGGGTTGTGAAGGACGGAGAGGTTGTGAAGGACGGAGAGAGGGTTGTGAAGGACGGAGAGAGGGTTGTGAAGGACGGAGAGGTTGTGAAGGACGGAGAGAGGGTTGTGAAGGACGGAGAGAGGGTTGTGAAGGACGGAGAGTTGTTGTGAAGGACGGAGAGAGGGGTTGTGAAGGACGGAGAGGGGGTTGTGAAGGACGGAGAGAGGGTTGTGAAGGACGGAGAGAGGGTTGTGAAGGACGGAGAGAGGGTTGTGAAGGACGGAGAGAGGGTTGTGAAGGACGGAGAGAGGGTTGTGAAGGACGGAGAGAGGGTTGTGAAGGACGGAGAGAGGGTTGTGAAGGACGGAGAGAGGGTTGTGAAGGACGGAGAGAGGGTTGTGAAGGACGGAGAGTTGTTGTGAAGGACGGAGAGAGGGTTGTGAAGGACGGAGAGTTGTTGTGAAGGAGAGGGGTTGTGAAGGACGGAGAGGGGGTTGTGAAGGACGGAGAGTTGTTGTGAAGGAGAGGGGTTGTGAAGGACGGAGAGGGGGTTGTGAAGGACGGAGAGGGGTTGTGAAGGACGGAGAGGGGGTTGTGAAGGACGGAGAGAGGGTTGTGAAGGACGGAGAGAGGGTTGTGAAGGACGGAGAGAGGGTTGGGAAGCACGGAGAGAGGGTTGTGAAGGACGGAGTGTGGGTTGTGAAGGACGGAGAGGGGGTTGTGAAGGACGGAGAGAGGGTTGTGAAGGACGGAGAGAGGGTTGTGAAGGACGGAGAGAGGGTTGTGAAGGACGGAGAAAGGGTTGTGAAGGACGGAGAGAGGGTTGTGAAGGACGGAGAGAGGGTTGTGAAGGACGGAGAGAGGGTTGTGAAGGAGAGGGGTTGTGAAGGACGGAGAGAGGGTTGTGAAGGACGGAGAGAGGGTTGTGAAGGACGGAGAGAGGGTTGTGAAGGAGAGGGGTTAAGGACGGAGAGAGGGTTGTGAAGGAGAGGGGTTGTGAAGGACGGAGAGGGGGTTGTGAAGGAAGGAGGGAGGTTGTGAAGGACGGAGAGAGGGTTGTGAAGGACGGAGAGAGGGTTGTGAAGGAGAGGGGTTGTGAAGGACGGAGAGAGGGTTGTGAAGGAAGGAGGGAGGTTGTGAAGGACGGAGAGAGGGTTGTGAAGGAGAGGGGTTGTGAAGGACGGAGAGGGGGTTGTGAAGGAAGGAGGGAGGTTGTGAAGGACGGAGAGAGGGTTGTGAAGGACGGAGAGAGGGTTGTGAAGGAGAGGGGTTGTGAAGGACGGAGAGAGGGTTGTGAAGGACGGAGAGAGGGTTGTGAAGGAGAGGGGTTGTGAAGGACGGAGAGAGGGTTGTGAAGGAAGGAGGGCGGTTGTGAAGGACGGAGAGAGGGTTGTGAAGGACGGAGAGAGGGTTGTGAAGGAGAGGGGTTGTGAAGGACGGAGAGAGGGTTGTGAAGGAAGGAGGGAGGTTGTGAAGGACGGAGAGAGGGTTGTGAAGGAGAGGGGTTGTGAAGGACGGAGAGAGGGTTGTGAAGGAAGGAGGGAGGTTGTGAAGGACGGAGAGAGGGTTGTGAAGGACGGAGAGAGGGTTGTGAAGGAGAGGGGTTGTGAAGGACGGAGAGAGGGTTGTGAAGGACGGAGAGAGGGTTGTGAAGGAAGGAGGGAGGTTGTGAAGGAGAGGGGTTGTGAAGGACGGAGAGGGGGTTGTGAAGGAAGGAGGGAGGTTGTGAAGGAGAGGGGTTGTGAAGGACGGAGAGAGGGTTGTGAAGGAAGGAGGGAGGTTGTGAAGGAAGGAGGGAGGTTGTGAAGGAGAGGGGTTTTGAAGGACGGAGAGGGGGTTGTGAAGGAAGGAGGGAGGTTGTGAAGGAGAGGGGTTGTGAAGGACGGAGAGAGGGTTGTGAAGGACGGAGAGAGGGTTGTGAAGGAGAGGGGTTGTGAAGGACGGAGAGAGGGTTGTGAAGGACGGAGAGAAGGTTGTGAAGGAAGGAGGGAGGTTGTGAAGGAGAGGTGTTGTGAAGGACGGAGAGAGGTTGTGAAGGAGAGGGGTTGTGAAGGACGGAGAGAGGGTTGTGAAGGAGGGAGGTTGTGAAGGAGAGGGGTTGTGAAGGACGGAGAGGGGGTTGTGAAGGAAGGAGGGAGGTTGTGAAGGAGAGGGGTTGTGAAGGACGGAGAGGGGGTTGTGAAGGAAGGAGGGAGGTTGTGAAGGAGAGGGATTGTGAAGGACGGAGAGTTGTTGTGAAGGAAGGAGGGAGGTTGTGAAGGAGGGGTTGTGAAAAAGGGGGTTGTGAAGGAGAGGGGTTGTGAAGGAGAGGGGTTGTGAAAGAGAGGGGTTGTGAAGGAGAGGGGTTGTGAAGAAGACGGGTTGTGAAAGAGAGGGGTTGTGAAGGAGACGGGTTGTGAAAGAGGGGTTGTGAAGGAGAGGGGTTGTGAAAAAAACATAAGAACATAAGAAAGAAGGAACACTGCAACAGGCCTACTGGCCTATGCGAGGCAGCTCCAATTCTCGTACCGGCTTAAGCCAATGCCTTGACCTAGTGAGGTCAGACGTCACTTAAGAGAGGAGCACTGCATCCGACCTAGTAGCACAAGCTAGTCGGGTCCAACTCGCTCCCACCCACCCACACCCACTCATGTATTTATCCAACCTATTTTTAAAACTACACAACGTCTTAGCATCAATGACGGTACTCGGGAGTTTGTTCCACTCATCCACAACTCTATTACCAAACCAGTGCTTTCCTATATCCTTCCTGAATCTGAATTTTTCCAATTTAAAGGCATTGCTGCGAATCCTTTCTATGTTAGATATTTTTAGCACACTAGTTACATCCCCTTTATTAATTCCTGTTTTCCATTTATACACCTCAATCATATCCTCCCTAATTCTACGCCTTTCTAGAGAGTGAAGATTCAGGGGAAGATTTCTGATAATTGGGATCAACTCTGTCATCCTCCTTTGTACGTTTTCCAGTGCATTTATATCCATTCTGTAATACGGTGACCAAAAATGTGCAGCATAATCTAAATGAGGCCTAACCGAGGATATATAGAGTTGAAGAACAACCTGAGGACTCCTATTATTTATACTTCTTGCTATGAAGCCAAGGATTCTATTAGCTTTATTGCGAACACTAATGCACTGTTGTCTTGGTTTCAGATTACTACTAACCAGAACTCCTAAATCCTTTTCGCAGTCCGTAATTTTAAGATCTACATTTAGTTTATATGTGGCATGGTTATTTTCCTGTCCAACATTTGGAACTTTGCATTTGTCTATATTAAACTGCATCTGCCATTTCTCCGACCACTGCATCAGTCTATTCAAATCATCATGGAGTGCTCTCATGTCCTCACTACAATGAATTGGACGGCCTATTTTGGTGTCATCGGCAAATTTGCTTATGTCGCTATTTATTCCCTCATCTATGTCGTTTATGTAGATTGTGAACAACAAGGGGCCCAACACTGACCCCTGTGGAACACCGCTTGTGACGTGCCCCCATTCTGATTTCTCTCCATTTATGCAAACTCTCTGCTGCCTATTCGTCAACCATGCCTCAACCCAGTTTCCTCAATAGCCTCTGACGTGGAACTCTATCGAAAGCCTTACTGAAGTCCATATACACAATATCATATTCAATACCATGATCTACCTCCTCAAATACCTCAGTGAAGAAAGTTAGTAAATTCGTAAGACAGGAACGCCCCTTTGTAAAACCATGCTGAGATTCATTAATCAATTTATGCCTTTCGAGATGGTTACGAATTGCTTCGGCAATTATTGATTCCATAAATTTTCCCAATATGGAGGTAAGGCTTATTGGTCTATAGTTCGAAGCTAAGGACCTATCACCTGCCTTGTAAATAGGTATTACAATTGTCATTTTCCACTTATCAGGCATTATGCCAGTTTGTAGTGATATGTTGAAAAGATTAGCCAAAGGTATGCTAAGTACCTCTTTACATTCCTTTAACACCCTTGCAAACAGTTCATCAGGGCCTAGGAATTTATTAGCTTTTAATTTCTCTATTTGTCTGAGGATCATGTCACTAGTTACCGTTATCATGCATAGTTAATTATCGTCCTGTTCTACATGAAGGACAGGGGTTGTGAAGGAAAGAGAGGGGTTGTGAAGGAGAGGGGTTGTGAAGGGAGGAGAGGGGTTGTGAAGGGAGGAGACACGTTGTGAAGGGAGAGGGGTTGTGAAGGAAGGAGAGGGGTTGTGAAGGGAGGAGAGGGGTTGTGAAGGGAGGAGAGGGGTTGTGAAGGGAGGAGAGGGGTTGTGAAGGGAGGAGACACGTTGTTAAGGGAGAGGGGTTGTGAAGGAAGGAGAGGGGTAGTGAAGGAAAGAGAGGGGCTGTAAAGGAGAGGGGATGTGAAGGAAGGAGAGGGTTTGAAAAGGGAGGAAAGGGGTTGTGAAGGACGGAGAGGGGTTGCCAAGGAAGGAGGGGGTTGTGAAGGAGAGGGGTTGTGAAGGACGGAGTAAGGTTGTGAAGGACGGAGAGGGGTTGTGAAGGAGGGTGTTGTGAAGGAGAGGGGTTGTGAAGGAGAGGGGTTGTGAAGCAGGGGGTTGTGAAATGAGGAGAGGGGTTGTGAAGGAAGGAGAGGCGTTGTGAGGGGAAGAGAGGGGTTGTGAAGGAAGGAGAGGGGTTGTGAAATGAGGAGAGGGGTTGTGAAGGAAGGAGAGGCGTTGTGAGGGGAAGAGAGGGGTTGTGAAGGAAGGAGAGGGATTGTGAAGGAAGGAGAGGGGTTGTGAAGGAAGGAGAAGGGTTGTGAAGGACGGAGAGAGGTTGTGAAGGACGGAGAGGGGTTGTGAAGCAAGGAGAGGGGTTGTGAAGGAAGGAGAGGGGTTGTGAAGGAAGGACAGGGGTTGTGAAGGAGAGGGGTCGTGAAGGAGAGGGGTTGTGAAGGAGAGGGGTTGTGAATGAGGTTGTGAAGGATAGGGGTTGTGAAGGGAGGAGAGGGGTTGTGAAGGAGAGGGGTTGTGAAGGAGAGGGCTTGTGAAGGAAGGAGAGGGGTTGTAAAGAAAAGAGAGGGGTTGTGAAGGAAGAGAGATTGTGAAGGAAAGAGAGGGGCTGTGAAGGAGAGGGGTTGTGAAGGAAGGAGAGGGGTTGTGAAGGAAAGAGAGGAGTTGTGAAGGAAGGAGAGGGGTTGTGAAGGAGAAGGTTTGTGAAGGAAAGGGTTTGTGAAGGAGGAGAGGGGTTGTGAAGGAAGAGAGATTGTGAAGGAAAGAGAGGGGCTGTGAAGGAGAGGGGTTGTGAAGGAAGGAGAGGGGTTGTGAAGGAAAGAGAGGAGTTGTGAAGGAAGGAGAGGGGTTGTGAAGGAGAAGGTTTGTGAAGGAAAGGGTTTGTGAAGGAGGAGAGGGGTTGGGAAGGAAGGAGAGGGATTGTCAGAGAGAGAGGGCACACAGGACAGAGTGTATCATGTGAGGAGAGGACACACAGGACACACTGTATCATGGGAGGGGAGTACACAGAGGACACAGTGTATCATGGGAAGAGAGGGCACGCAGGACACACTGTATCATGGAAGGAGAGGGCACACAGGACACACTGTATCATGGGAGGAGAGGACACACAGGACACAGTGTATCATGGGAGGAGAGGGCACACAGGACGCACTGTATCATGGGAGGAGAGGGCACGCAGGACACACTGTATCATGGGAGGAGAGGACACACAGGACACACTGTATCATGGGAGGAGAAGGCACACAGGACACACTGTATCATGGGAGGAGAGGACATGCAGGACTTACTGTATCATGGGAGGAGAGGGCACACAGGACACACTGTATCATGGGAGGAGAGGACACACAGGACACAGTGTATCATGGGAAGAGAGGGCACGCAGGACACACTGTATCATGGAAGGAGAGGGCACACAGGACACACTGTATCATGGGAGGAGAGGACACACAGGACACAGTGTATCATGGGAGGAGAGGGCACACAGGACGCACTGTATCATGGGAGGAGAGGACACAGGACACACTGTATCATGAGAGAGGGCACACAGGACACACTGTATCATGGGAGGATAGGACACACAGGACACACTGTATCATAGGAGGAGAGGGCACACAGGACACACTGTATCATGGGAGGAGAGGACACACAGGACACACTGTATCATGGGAGGAGAGGACACACAAGACACACTGTATCATGGGAGGAGAAGGCACACAGGACGCACTGTATCATGAGAGGAGAGGACACACAGTACACAGTGTATCATGGGAGGAGAGGGCACACAGGATACACTGTATCATGGAAGGAGAGGACACACAGGACACACTGTATCATGGGAGGAGAAGGCACACAGGGCACACTGTATCATGGGAGGAGAGGACATGCAGGACTTACTGTATCATGGGAGGAGAGGGCACACAGGACGCACTGTATCATGAGAGGAGAGGACACACAGTACACAGTGTATCATGGGAGGAGACGGCACACAGGACACACTGCATCATGGGAGGAGAGGGCACATAGGACACACTGTATTATGGGAGGAGAGTATACACAGGACACAATGTATCATGGGAAGAGAGGGCACGCAGGACACACTGTATCATGGAAGGAGAGGGCACACAGGACACACTGTATCATGGGAGGAGAGGACACACAGGACACAGTGTATCATGGAAGGAGAGGACACACAGGACACAGTGTATCATGGAAGGAGAGGGCACACAGGACACACTGCACGTATAAGTTCTGTCAAGCACCTTAACTACTGGGAACGCTTGGAAGCACTTGACTTGTACTCGTTGGAACGCAGGAGGGAGAGATGTATCATAATCTACACTTGGAAAATCTTGGAAGGAATGGTCCCAAATCTGCACACAGAAATCACTCCCTACGAAAGTAAAAGACTGGGCAGGCGATGCAAAATGCCCCCAATAAAAAGTAGGGACGCCATTGGTACACTAAGGGAAAACACCATAAGTGTCTGGGGCCCAAAACTGTTTAACAGCCTCCCATCAAGCATTAGGGGAATTGCCAATAAACCCCTGGCTGCCTTCAAGAGAGAGCTGGACAGATACCTAAAGTCAGTGCCGGATCAGCCGGGCTGTGGCTCGTACGTTGGACTGCGTGCGGCCAGCAGTAACAGCCTAGTTGATCAGGCCCTGATCCATCGGGAGGCCTGGTCATGGACCGGGCCGCGGAGGCGTTTATCCCCGGAATAACCTCCAGGTAACCTCCAGGTGTCATGGGAGGAGAGGACACACAGGACACAGTGCATCATGGGAAGAGAGGGCACGCAGGACACACTGTATCATGGGAGGAGAGGACACACAGGACACACTGTATCATGGGAGGAGAGGACACACAGGACACATTGTATCATGGGAGGAGAGGGCACACAGGACGCACTGTATCATGGAAGGAGAGGACACACAGGACACACTGTATCATGAGAGGACAGGCCACACAGGACACACTGAATCATGGGAGGAAAGGACACACAAGACACACTGTATCATACGAGGAGAGGGCACACAGGACACACTGTATCATAGGATGAGAGGGCACACAGGACACATTGCATCATGGGAGGAGAGGACACACAGGACACACTGTATGATGGGAGGAGAAGGCACACAGGACACACTGTATCATGGAAGGAGAGGACACACAGGACACACTGTATCATGGGAGAAGGCACACAGGACACACTGTATCATGGGAGGAGAAGGCACACAGGACACACTGTATCATGGGAGGAGAGGACATGCAGGACTTACTGTATCATGGGAGGAGAGGGCACACAGGACACAGTGTATCATGGGAGGAGAAGGCACACAGGACACACTGTATCATGGGAGGAGAGGACATGCAGGACTTACTGTATCATGGGAGGAGAGGGCACACAGGACACACTGTATCATGGGAGGAGAGTATACACAGGACACAATGTATCATGGGAAGAGAGGGCACGCAGGACACACTGTATCATGGAAGGAGAGGACACACAGGACACACTGTATCATGGGAGGACAGGACACACAGGACACAGTGTATCATGGGAGGAGAGGGCACACAGGACGCACTGTATCATGGGAAGAGAGGGCACGCAGGACACACTGTATCATGGAAGGAGAGGGCACACAGGACACACTGCACGTATAAGTTCTGTCAAGCACCTTAACTACTGGGAACGCTTGAAAGCACTTGACTTGTACTCGTTGGAACGCAGGAGGGAGAGATATATCATAATCTACACTTGGAAAATCTTGGAAGGAATGGTCCCAAATCTGCACACAGAAATCACTCCCTACGAAAGTAAAAGACTGGGCAGGCGATGCAAAATGCCCCCAATAAAAAGTAGGGACGCCATTGGTACACTAAGGGAAAACACCATAAGTGTCTGGGGCCCAAAACTGTTTAACAGCCTCCCATCAAGCATTAGGGGAATTGCCAATAAACCCCTGGCTGCCTTCAAGAGAGAGCTGGACAGATACCTAAAGTCAGTGCCGGATCAGCAGGGCTGTGGCTCGTACGTTGGACTGCGTGCGGCCAGCAGTAACAGCCTAGTTGATCAGGCCCTGATCCATCGGGAGGCCTGGTCATGGACCGGGCCGCGGGGGCGTTTATCCCCGGAATAACCTCCAGGTAACCTCCAGGTGTCATGGGAGGAGAGGACACACAGGACACAGTGCATCATGGGAAGAGAGGGCACGCAGGACACACTGTATCATGAGAGGAGAGGACACACAGGACACACTGTATCATGGGAGGAGAGGACACACAGGACACAGTGTATCATGGGAGGAGAGGGCACACAGGACACACTGTATCATGGGATGAGAGGACACACAGGACACACTGTATCATGGGAGGAGAGGGCACACAGGACACACTGTATCATGGGAGGAGAGGGCACACAGGACACACTGTATCATGGAAGGAGAGGACACACAGGACACACTGTATCATGGGAGGAGAAGGCACACAGGACACACTGTATCATGGGAGGAGAGGACATACAGGACTTACTGTATCATGGGAAGAGAGGGCATACAGGACACACTGTATCATGGGAGGAGAGTACACACAGGACACAGTGTATCATGGGAAGAGAGGGCACGCAGGACACACTGTATCATGGAAGGAGAGGGCACACAGGACACACTGTATCATGGGAGGAGAGGGCACACAGGACGCACTGTATCATGGGAAGAGAGGGCACGCAGGACACACTGTATCGTGGGAGGAGAGGACACACAGGACACAGTGTATCATGGGAGGAGAGGGCACACAGGACGCACTGTATCATGGGAAGAGAGGGCACGCAGGACACACTGTATCATGGGAGGAGAGGACACACAGGACACAGTGTATCATGGGAAGAGAGGGCACGCAGGACACACTGTATCATGGAAGGAGAGGGCACACAGGACACACTGTATCATGGGAGGAGAGGACACACAGGACACAGTGTATCATGGGAGGAGAGGACACACAGGACGCACTGTATCATGGGAGGATAGGACACACCGGACACACTGTATCATAGGAGGAGAGGGCACACAAGACACACTGTATCATGGGAGGAGAGGGCACACAGGACACACTATCATGGAAGGAGAAATCATGGAAGGAGAGGACACACAGGACACACTGTATCATGGGAGGAGAGGGCACACAGGACACACTGTATCATGAGAGGAGAGGGCACACAGTACACAGTGTATCATGGGAGGAGACGGCATACAGGACACACCGCATCATGGGAGGAGAGGGCACACAGGACACACTGTATCATGGAAGGAGAGGACACCCAGGACACACTGTATAATAAGAGGAGAGGGCACACAGGACACACTGTATCATGGGAGGAGAGGGCACACAGGACACACTGTATCATGGGAGGAGAGGGCACACAGGACACACTGTATCATGGGAGGAGAGGACACACAGGACACACTGTATCATGGGAGGAGAGGGCACACAGGACACACTGTATCATGAGAGGAGAGGGCACACAGTACACAGTGTATCATGGGAGGAGAGGACATACACAGTCACCACTGCATCATGGGAGAACAAAATCTTATCTTATCTTATCTGAGAGGGCACACAGGACACACTGTATCATGGAATAAGAGGACACACAGGACACACTGTATCATGGAAGGAGAGGACACACAGGACACACTGCATCATGGGAGGAGAAGGCACACAGGACACACTGTATCATGGGAGGACACATAGGACACACTGTATCATGGGAGGACACATAGGACACACTGTATCATGGGAGGACATACAGGAGACACTGTATCAAGGAAGGAGAGGACACACAGGACACACTGTGTCATGGGAGAAGGCACACAGGACACAATGTATCATGGGAGGAGAGGACACACAGGACACACTGTATCATGGGAGGAGAGGTCACACAGGACACACTATCATGGGAGGAGAGGACACACAGGACACTCTGTATCATGGAACGAGAGGGCATACAGGACACACTGTATCATGGGAGGAGAGGGCACAGAGGACACACTGTATCATGGAAGGAGAGGGCACACAGGACACACTGTATCGTGGGAGGAGAGGGCACACAGGACACAGTGTATCATGGGAGGAGAGGACACACAGGACACACTGTATCATGGGAGGAGAGGACACACAGGACACACTGTATCATGGGAGGAGAGGACACACAGGATACACTGTATCATGGGAGAGGACACACAGGACACACTGTATCATGGGAGGGCACACAGGACACACTGTATCATGGGAGGAGAGGACACACAGGACACACTGTATCATGGGAGGAGAGGGCTCACAGGACAAACTATCATGGGAGGAGAGGACACACTGTATCATGGGAGGATAGGACACACTGTATCATTGAAGGAGAGGGCACACAGGACACACTGTATCATGGGAGGAGAGGGCACACAGGACACACTGTATCATGGGAGGAAAGGACACACAGGACACACTGTATCATACGAGGAGAGGGCACACAGGACACATTGTATCAAGGGAGAGGGCACACAGGACACACTGTATCATAGGATGAGAGGGCACACAGGACACATTGCATCATGGGAGGAGAGGGCACACAGGACACACTGTATCATGGGAGGAGAGGACACACACAGGAGTCACTGTATCATGGGAGGAGAGGACACACAGGACACACTGTATCATGGGAGGAGAGGACACACAGGACACACTGTATCATGGGAGGAGAGGACACACAGGACACACTGTATCATGGGAGGAGAGGGCACACAGGACACACTGTATCATGGGAGGAGAGGACACACAGGACACACTGTATCATGGGAGGAGAGAGCAGACAGGACTCACTGTATCATGGGAGGAGAGGACACACAGGACTCACTGTATCATGGGAGGAGAGGACACACAGGACACACTGTATCATGGGAGGATAGGACACACAGGACACACTGTATCATAGGAGGAGAGGGCACACAGGACACACTGTATCATGGGAGGAGAGGACACACAGGACACACTGTATCATGGGAGGAGAGGGCAAACAGGACACACTGCATCATGGGAGGAGAGAGCAGACAGGACTCACTGTATCATGGGAGGAGAGGACACACAGGACACACTGTATCATGGGAGGATAGGACACACAGGACACACTGTATCATAGGAGGAGAGGGCACACAGGACACACTGTATCATGGGAGGAGAGGACACACAGGACACACTGTATCATGGGAGGAGAGAGCAGACAGGACTCACTGCATCATGGGAGGATTGGGCACATAGGACACACTGCATCATGGGAGGAGAGAGCAAACATGACGCACTGCATCATGGGAGGAGAGGGCAGACAGGACACACTGCATCATGGGAGGAGAGAAGATGAATATATCAGAGTGAAATGAAGCTGGGGTACACACAACGCACAACACTTGCCGAGAAATACACAAACTGTATAAAGTCAGCTGTATATGGAAGATTATCAAACATTAAAGCAACATTCAAGAACGTGAATTATCATTCAGAACCTTGATAATAACCCACATGGAGACAGAAGCTCCCCCGCACAGCGAGATGTCCAACTTTTCCTATAAATTCATGCTCTTCTTTCACTTGTGTATCTGCTGAAGAGGATCCCAGAAGGGGGTCGAAATATACAGATTAATCAACATCCTGCGCTTCTGTCTCCATGTGGGTTATTAGTGAGTACTAACAAGTGTTCATTTCACTTAATTCTTTCAGAACCTTAAATAAGACACATGTTGCACCAGTCATTTAGTATGCAGCCCCAGTATGGAACCCACACTTGGTCAAACAAGTAAAGAACCTCGGAAAGGTTCACAGGTCTGCAACCATACTACCACCAGAACTGAGAGCAATGCACTATGAGAAGTTGAAAAAAAGTGAACTTGACGATCTTGCCGAAGAGAAATACAAGGGAAGGTATGACTACTACGTACAAATCCCGAGAGGAACTGATTTGACACACTGGAACGGTGTTTGAATTAAGAGGACCAGAATTAAGTTGACACAGGTGGAAGCTGAAAACACGAATGAGCCACAGGGATGTAAGGAAGTATTTCTTTAGCCTCAGGGTAGTTGAAAAGTGTAATGATTTAGATGAGGCTGTTGTGTTGGAAAACTCAATACACAGCTTCAAGAGTAAATACGATAAGACCCAAGAGGCCCGACATTAGTGATGGCAATCAAATCAGTTTTGGAGGAGAAGCCAGGAACCGAGTCTCGACCCCCGCAGACACAAGTCGGTAAGTACAATCAGTGAGTACACATGACTCATCCAGCAGCGGCATCACAATACTCACACAGGTGACAATTAAGCAGCAGTTTTTGACTGCCAGCGTCAGGTTGGAGGGGAAGTAAGGGAGGTGAACGGCGACACCCTTCCGGTGGTGATGAGGCAGGGGGAGCGAGAGGAGGGGCAGGGGACTAGGGAGAGGAAGGGGAGCAAGAGGAGGGGCAGGGGGAGAGGTGGGTGGACAGAGAGCTATTATGTGGAACAACCAACAGGAAGGTACACGAGGAAAGTGGGGAATTGATTGGGAAAAAAAGAGTGGAAATAAAGGAGGAAAGAAGGGATCAAACTGAAACAGAAACAAGAGCAACAGCGGTGATAGCAACAACAGTTTTAGTAGCAACACGGTAGCAGCAGCAACAGTTTTAGTAGCAATAGGGTAATAGCAGCAGTCGAAATAGTAGCAGTTGTAGTCACAGCAGTAGCAGAAGTCACAGTACCAGCAAGAAGTCACAGGTACCGGTGAGTTGACGTAATGTCAGCACCGCTGGTCAGTAGTCTCCCTCACTTGCTACTGCTGATGACGCACACTGCTGCTCCTCTTTTTCCATAGTAGTAAATGGTAGTGACCGACCCACGTTTCTCTCTCACTTATCACAGTATATACTTATTACTTATTAGAATATCATAATAAAATAAAGCCACAATCACCTATCATAACAAACCACAGCAGCCACCTATCATAAAACACCGCCACAATCGCCTATAACACCGCCATAATCACAAAACACGGTTACAATCACCAATCAAATCACCAAACATAAACACAGCTACAATCACTTATAAAATACCACAGCAATCACCGATCATATCAAAACACCGCTACAATTAGCTATTATACATGAAAATAAGCAATCGTAACAACAAAACAGCGCTACAATCAGTAATCGTAACATAACACAGCCACAATCAGCAGTCGTAACAACATAACACAGCTACAATCAGCAATCGTAACAATCTAACACATCAAGAGAATCTTCAGCTCTGTTCCACAAGGCACAGTACTCGCCCCCATCTTATTCCTTATCCTCATATCAGACATAAACAGAGATATACACCACAGCACCGTATCATCCTTTGCGGATGATACTAGGATCTGCATGAGGCTGTCATCTGCTGAGGACGCGGTTAACCTCCAAGAAGATATAAACAAAGTTTTCCAGTGGGCAACGGTAAACAATATGATGTTCAATGAGGACAAATTCCAACTACTCCGTTATGGAAAACTGGAGGAGATAATAACTAGAACAGAGTATACTACTGACTCCGGCCATACAATAGAGCGGAAAAATAATGTAAGGGACCTGGGAGTAGTAATGTCTGAGGATCTCACTTTCAAGGATCACAACAGTGCCACGATCGCACGTGCAAAGAAAATGATAGGATGGATAATGAGAACTTTCAAAACGAGAGATGCCAAGCCCATGATGATCCTTTTCAAATCACTTGTTCTCTCTAGGCTAGAATACTGCTGTACATTAACATCTCCATTCAAAGCAGGTGAAATCGCAGATCTAGAGAGTGTACAGAGATCCTTTACTGCACGTATAAGTTCTGTCAAACACCTTAACTACTGGGAACGTTTGGAAGCACTTGACTTGTACTCGTTGGAACGCAGGAGGGAGAGATATATCATAATCTACACTTGGAAAATCTTGGAAGGAATGGTCCCAAATCTGCACACAGAAATCACTCCGTACGAAAGTAAAAGACTGGGCAGGCGATGCAAAATGCCCCCAATAAAAAGTAGGGGCGCCATTGGTACACTAAGGGAAAACACCATAAGTGTCCGGGGCCCAAAACTGTTCAACAGCCTCCCATCAAGCATTAGGGGAATTGCCAATAAACCCCTGGCTGCCTTCAAGAGAGAGCTGGACAGATACCTAAAGTCAGTGCCGGATCAGCCGGGCTGTGGCTCGTACGTTGGACTGCGTGCGGCCAGCAGTAACAGCCTAGTTGATCAGGCCCTGATCCATCGGGAGGCCTGGTCATGGACCGGGCCGCGGGGGCGTTGATCCCCGAAATAACCTCCAGGTAACCAGCTCTCATTCACATGCACACACCCCGCCCTCACCACCATGTTTTCACTCCTATCCTTCCCTCTATGACTACCTCCTTCCCTCCCTCTGTACCTATGTCTACCTCCCTCCCTCCCTCTCTCCACAGAACTTCCTTACCTCCTCCCTCCATTCTAACTTCCACCCCACCCGCCTTCCCTCCCTTAATTACTCTACAAGAGGCTAATCTACCACCCTCCCTTCTGGAATCTCTTGATTCTTATAAGAGAGAAAATTTTATTCTGAGTAATAACCCCCAGAGGGTCAATATACTAGAATAATTCAGGGAGTGTCTTATTTCCGCTGGGATCCTTGTATCTTCCACAACTATATGACCCACAACGGTAAACTCCTAGGTAACCATTTATTGCTAGGCGAAAAGGAACAGAAGTAAGGAGACTTACCCATACGTCTCTCGTCCAGGATTGGAAGCCAGGTCTTCGATATTGAGAAATGTGTGCTGATCGCTATGTCAAGTATGTACTCAGCATAAACACAGCCCACGTGTCCATGGATCATTAAACACACGTTGTGTGCTGGAGTCTAGACTCACAAGTCTCGAGTCAACCCATTAAAAGCTGTGGTTTTTAACCGGTTTTAAGTACCTGTACCCCTCAGTTGTCGAAATTTTTCGTACCCCCTTGTCAAAAATAACTTATTACTAATTCCTTTCGGAATGAATCCTGTTTTCTTGAAGTAAAATCAAATAATGACAGTTATGAATAAGAACTTACATACATATAATTATAAACAGAAAAATACATTTGTCTTATTGAGTTGCTCTTCTGTTGCCGACGTTCAGTGATGCTGAAACGAGGTTCTTTTGTTTAGAAATAGCTAAGCGCATGTCATCATTTGCACTGAGACGGTTTCTAGCTTTTGTTTTATGTAGAGAAGTCTTGAAAAATTTGTCTCACACAAATAGTCGGTGGCAATGGGCAAGAGAACCGCCAAAGCGTTTTCTGTTAATTGTGGGAACGTTTGGTTGTGCACACCAGAAGTTTTCTACCATCATTGATTCAGATTCTATTCTGATTCTTTCATTAGCTTTCAGCTCAACAAAATCATCTTTCATTCATAACGATCATCCATGGAATCCATTATAAATGGGTTCCGTATCCATCTCTGAACCTCGAAAAGACTGAATCAGATCCTGCAAATGATTTTTCACTTCAGTCACGATGGACAGTTCTTCCGCACCAGCAGCCTCATTGAGTGAAGGAAGATTAGCAAAGGTGTCGTACTAAATTAGATTTATCCTAATTGAAGTTTTGGGTGAATGGTGACAACTTTTCCCTGGCATTTACCATATTCAGTCCTGTTCCTTGGATGGAAGTGTTCGGTTTGTCAAGGTGTGTGATTATATCTGCCAATCATGTCAGAACTGATCAGTGTGCCTGGTACCCGCAGCTTTGCTTTATCTTACCCCCAGGAGGTACATGCACCCCTGGTTAAGATCCACTACATGAGAGGAATAAAGTGAGGAAGAATGAGTGATTCACAGATCGCTAGAACCAACAGCTTATTCTGTAGCTATATAATACAAAAATATCACAACCAAACACAACATATATTTCACATCCCAACTAAAATTACCCAACCATTAAAACAATAAATGCTATAATGAAAGGTTAAAGATTTTCTATCCATTTAAAATTCCTTTACTAAAGAAAAAAACTCCCTAAAGCTCCACCGAGGCTCCTACATACCTCATCGATTATTACAAAGTGAACACCTAGAAGAGAAATGCATAGGAAATGCTATTAAAATGTGTACTACAGTCTGCCTCACACCACAAAGTGCTGAGAGACAAGCAGGATTACCTATAACCAGTTATCACCAAAGACAACTCCATTAGTATCTGAACTCATTACGAGTCCCCAGTGAATATCACAACAAAACCATCACCCCCTCTCTCTCTTCCACTCATCTTTAAAAACATTGATCTTCGAAACATGAGCCAAATCATATTTCAGGAAAGGCCATTACTGGTATCAGGCATTTAATTAAAGGTCCCCATCAACCGCCTGCAGAGACGTATTTCAGGAAGCGTTCAGGGAGGGGACGAAGAGCCAAAGGAACGCATACACCACCTGCAGATTAAAACTAATATCCCACAAACTATATATACTGATGACTCCCTTAACTCTGACAGTGGGAAGGCGGGAAGTGTTGTTACCATAAACCAACCTGAAGGTACTATATGAGAATTAATAACTAGATCCACCTTACAAGCTCAACAATTTGCCCTACTTCTCTCAAGTCTGTGGAAATTATAACTACAGTTTAAGTATACATCATTTAATTTCCTCATTGCGTGCTCTAAATAGTCTGAGATCTGAATATAGCGAGCGCCTTTGTGTAGGAAACCAGACATATACACAAATTACTATAAAGGGGATTAGGGTTAAGCTTTTGGGGACTCCCTTCTGCATTGACCTCCGGAAGCACAACAAAGTTGATAATTTAGCTATACTAGTATTAAACAAAGAGAATATAGCTTATTAGTTTAACAATCATAATATAAAAAATGCCAGAAAAGAACTAGCAAACAAGTTTGAGGAAAATAAAACAATGGAGTTAGGAATTAACTGAAGAATTGCCCTTCATAATAAAGCATGTCAAGTAAAACATCTCTACGAAGAAAGTAACAGAGGATCAGTAATTTACAAAATGTTGTCACTGCTAGGTTAAGAAAGTGCGAATTATTTTGAGATGTTAATGACACAATATGAGCAGAGACAAGACCATACACTGGAACACTATATCCTACAGGTGTCCAAACATACAATCTTTTAGATACCTCCTGGGAAAGCCTACAGGATATGGCATTATTAATGATATTATGTCTGAAGTCTTGAGATTTTAAAAACATCTTATGAATGAATGAACTACAATCTAATCAAAGTTCAGACTTACATGCACAGGGGTCCTGACCAGCAAAATGCACGTAGCTATGAAGGTGTCTTCACTAAATTCAACTTCAACAAAACATCAACTGGGATCAAGTGAAGTTTCTTAATTGAAACATGTTGGGAAGATAAATAACACGGATCCTAACCAATGCCTTGAAAGGATCAACTTCCTGGCAGCTGAAGTATGTTCAAGGCATATTCCCCTAAAAAAAATGAAGAGAGGTAAACTGGAGAGAGAAAGAAGCTCCCTCTACAGAAGATGACGAAGAATCACGGAAGGAAGCGCTCACTAGAGAAGTGGAAAGTATCGAGCTTAAGTTAAAGAACTCATACAGGATCCAGGAGAGGCAGGAGGAGCCAAGAGCGATCAGTGAAACTGAAAGAAATTCGAAATATTTCTTTTCTTATGCAAAAAACAAGTCAAATACCACATCTCGGGCCCTTGCTGAGACAAGATGGCACTTGGAAGCTAAGACACATAGGCAACATTTAGGCAACTTTATTCCGAAACGTTTCGCCTACACAGTAGGCTTCTTCAGTCGAGTACAGAAGGTTGGCGGGAGCAGTAGAGATGTGAAGACGATGTAATCAGTCCATCACCCTTGAAGTCGTAGATTTGAGGTTGTCAGTCCCTCAGCCTGGAGAAGTTCTGTTCCATAGTCAGTTAGTTCCAGACTCGCCCTTATCCTGTTCCTCATCCTCATATCAGACATAAATAGAGATGTAAACCATAGCACCGCATCATCCTTTGCAGACGACAGTAGGATCTGCACGAGAGTTTCATCCACTGAGGACACGGCAAATCTCCAATAAGATATGAACCAAGTTTACAAATGGGCAACGGAGAACAATATGATGTTCAATGAAAACAAATTCCAACTACTCCATTATGGAAAACTGGGAGAGATAATAACTAGAATTGAGTATACTACAAACTCTAATCACACAATAGAGCGGAAAAGTATTGTGAAGGACCTGGGAGTGGTAATGTCCGAAGATCTCACTTTCAAAGATCACAACAGTGCCACTATCACATCTGCGAAGAAAATGATATGATGAATAAAGAGAACGTTCAAAACAGGAGATGTTAAGCCAATGATGATCCTTTTTAAAGCACGTGTTCTCTTTCTAGGCTGGAATACTGCTTGCATTAACATCTCCATTCAAAGCAGGTGAAACTGCAGATCCATCAAAACACCTTAACTACTGGGAACGCTTGGAAGCACTTGACTTGTACTCGCTGGAACGCAGGCGAGATACATCATAATCTACATTTGAAAATCCCAGAAGGAATGGTCCTGAATCTGCACATAGAAATCACTCCCAACGAAAGAAATAGACTGGGCAGGCGGTGCAACATACCCCCAGTGAAAAGTAGGGGCGACATTAGTACACTACGAGAAAACACAAGAAGTGTCCGGGGCCCAAGACTGTTCAACAGCCTCCCACTAGGCATAAGGGGAATTACCAACAGACCCCTGGCTACTTTCCAGAGGGAGCTGGGCAGATATTTAAAGTCGGTGCTGGATCAGCCGGACTGCGGTCGTACGTTGGACTACGTGCGGCCAGCAGTAACAGCCTCGTTGATCAGGCCCTGATTCACCGGCAGGCCTGGTCATGGACCAGGGCGCGAGGGCGTTGATCCCCGGAATACCCTCCAGGTATACACAATGAACCCGCACATAGGAGAGAGAAGCTTACGACGACATTTCGGTCCGACTTGGACCATTTACAAAGCCTTTGTAAATGGTCTAAGCTGGACTGAAACTTCGTCGTAAGCTTCTCTGTATGTGCGGGTTATTTGTGTAGTACAGAGGTACATAATGGGTCCAGGGACTGGACCGCACTAGAGCGAGGCCACCCACACAATAGTTACTTGAGGAGAATTGGTCTTCCTCTCACATCAGAGACGCAACCAGCGAGTCCAGACTGTACAGTCCACTGCCACAAGAGATCAGAAACACTGCTGGAACAAATGAGGAAGTTCTCAAGAGGAAACTGAACATGTATCTCCGCCGAATGCCAGATCAACCAGGCTGTGATAGCTATGTGGGCCAGTGGGCCGCCGACAGGAACAGCCTAGTTGGCCAAGCAACCACCGGACAAGCCTGGCCCAGAGCCAGGCTGCGAGAGTAAGGAAATTAGTGAAATCCTTCAGAGGTATATCAGAGGTAAAGGTTTAGAAAGACACCTGAGCGAACACTAGGACATATTTATTAGAAAACGTTTCGGTCCTGGAACCTTAATCACTTCTAACATACAGAGGTTAAAAAGACAGTATGTTTACCTGGAGTTTATCTGGAGAGGGTTTCGGGGATCAACGCCCCAGCGACCCGGTCTGAGACCAGGCCTCATGGTAGATCAAGGCCTGATCAACCAGGCTGTTGCTGCTGGCCGCACACAAACGAACCACAGCCTGGCTTATCAGGTACTGACTTTAGGTGCCTGTCCAGCGCCTTCTTGAAGACAGCCAGGGGTCTACCAGTAATCCCCTTATGTATGATGGGAAGCTGCTGAACAGTCTTGGGCCCCTGACACTAATTGTGTTTTCTCTGCTTTTCACTGGGGGAATGTTGCATCTCCTGTCGAGTCTTTTGTTTTCATAGGAAGTGATTTTCGTGCGCAAGTTTGGTACTAATCCCTCTAGGCCTTTCCAAGTGTATATTATCATGTATATCTCTCGCTTGCGTTCCAGGGAATACAAATCAAGGAATTATAACCATTCCCAGTAATTTAGGTGCCTTATCGTCCTTATGTGTGCCGTGAAAGTTATTTGTACACTCTCCAGGTCAGCAATTTAGCCAGCCTTGAAGTGGGTAGTTAGTGTACAGCAGTATTTCAACTTACAGAGAACAAGCGATTTGAAGAGAATCATGGGATTGGCGTCCCTAGTCTTGAAGGTTCTCATTATCCATCCAATCATTTTTCTAGTAGATGCAGTAAATACATTGTTGTGGTCTCTGAAGGTGAGATCCTCTGACATTATCACTCCCAGGTCCTTCACATTACTTTTTCGCTCTATTGTATGGTTAGAATTTGTAGTATATACCCTGATACATTTTTAATTTCCTCAAGTTTTCCATATCTGAGTAGCTGAAATTTTTCTTCACTGAATTTCATATTATTTTGAGTGGCCCATTGAAGATTTGGTTGATGTCCGCTTGGAGTGTTGCGGTGTCTTCGATGGAGGACACGGAGCTATGGCTTACATCTCTGTCAGATGTGAGGATGAGGAATAGAATGGGAGTGAGTACTGTGCCTTGTGGAACAGAGCTTTTCACCGTAGCTGCCTCAGATTTTACCTTGTTTACTATTACTCTTTGTGCTCTATTTGTTAGGAAGTTACAGATCCATCTACCAACTTTTCCTGTTATTCTTTTATTACACATTTTGTGTGCTATTACACCATGGTCACACTTGTCGAAGGCTTTTGCAAAGTCTGTGTATACTACCTCTGCATTTTGTTTATCCTCTATAGCATTCAGGACCTTGTCATAGTGGTCCAGCAGCTGGGACAGGCAGGAGCGACCTGCTCTAAACCTGTGTTGCCCTGGGTTGTGTAACTGATGGGTATCTAGGTGGTTGGCGATCTTGCTTCTTAGAACTCTTTCAAAGATTTTTATGATATGTGATGTTGGTGCTATCGGTCTATAGTTCTTTGCAATTGCTTTACTGCCACCTGTGTGGAGTGGGGCTATTTCTGTTGTTTTTAGAATGCTGAAGGTGCCTGACAGGGGCTTCTAGCAGTTCTTGATGAGCACGGAGTTCCATGAGACTGGGCCTGAGGCAGAGTGCATGGGCATGTCATTTATTGCCTTTTCAAAGTCTTGTGGTGTTAGGATAATATCAAGAGATTTTTGAGATGACCAAATTTTGGGTCTCGGACATAAAGAGTTCATTTAGATTGTCGACCCTTAGTCTGGGTAACGGCTCGCTGAACAATAAGTAGTATTGGGACTTTAGTATCTCACTCATTTCTTTGCTGTCAAGGTCACAGGACCGAAATGTTTTCTAATAAATATGTCCTAGAGTCTGCTCACGTGTTTTTTTTTAAACTAAATATATTTATGTTGTCTTTTTGATCAATCAATTTCTTAGTACTTCCGAAAGGTAAATACAGCATAATTAACCCAAATTTTTATGAATGTTACTGGCAAACTGAACCCCACAAAACCTACTAAAATTTTAATTCTTGCAATATGAAGAGGCATTTTCAAATAATAGCATCAAAACAAATATAAAGATTAAATAAAATAAACGAATTAGAATCTATACAGTTCAAACTCAATCTGAACTTTTTCTGTCACACCGACGTAGAAAGTGTGAAATAAACCAAGACAAGCAAGTCTACGTTGTCGCACGGAAACCAATATTATAATTTGTTTAATAAAATTTGCAAACTGGACACAACCTAATTAAAAGATAAATTTTCTTCTGAACAAAATACCCCAACTCATAAAATAAGAAATATATCAAAAAGGTATTTGCCATTTTTTTCGACACAGCAAGTGTCTCCCACTAAGGTAGGGCGACCTAAAGGAAGCAATCATCCTTTAAATAGATGTCTTGTTAAAAGTGAATAGACGTCACAATTCAAATAAGCTTCCAAACTGCAACATCCCCACCTCTCCTTCAGAGAACAAGCGCTGTATTTCCCACCTCCATCATTCAAGTCCAGCTAGACGGTTTCCTAGATACCATTGATAAATGTTTTGTTCACACTCCAACAGATTTATCATATCTTAAATAAAAATACTTATCTAAATTTACTGTCGGATGCTCAAGTCCTGACACCCAATACCTGCCCTTCTAGGGAATATCTAATGAAAAAAATTGATGGAAGTAGTAGTAAGTTAGCAGAAGTAGGCACGTACCTGGTAGACGGATGCTCGGTGGTGACAGAAGGAGTAGCTGGGGGTGAAGCTGTAGCGCTTCGGCCTGCTGCAACACACCAGAAACATGGGGGCGGTGCAGGCACACTCACCCTCGCCTCTCACCCATCTTTATGTTACCTGGGGTCAAGCTAAGGCTTACACCGCTGCCCCACACTGCCACTCTTGGGGTCCAAGTGACACAACACACTATGACTGAGGTCATTACTTGGCTTGTCCAAATGAAAGCAGCACTTAACAGGTCCAATAGGTCACAGAAGATGGCGTGGGACTGTCCACGACACCTGACTACTACTATCTGTCAATACTGACGACTGACTACAGCACTGTTGATGTAGTATTAGGAGAATGTAGCATTGGTACTTCCACCTACATACACATACTGTAGAATGTAGATCATTTTTAGAATATTTTTCAACATATTTATTAAGCAGTCTCAGATAAAGTCTTCCATTACTCACAAAACATACAAAAGCAGTAAAGACAGACATCCCGTCTCAAGACCCACACACGAGCAATGAAGAGAGTCAAGTGATCTACCCACACAGCCCCCACACAAACACCCACCTACCCACACCCAGAGATATGATATAGCTCATGGAGCAGAGAGAGCGGACCTAGTTGCGACCAGCAAAGAGGCGGGGCCAGGAGCTGTGAATCGACTTCTGCAACTACAAATAGTCTTAAAATAGAGACCACCTTGTTCTTCAAAGGATCATTATATGATGACCCTGAGCAAGTTGACTTTACCTAACGAATAACTTAGCAATACGAGTAACAACAATTAGTGAAAATATTACTTCCGCGTTACTTCACACGTTCATCATCCATTCTCACCTTATATAAATAAAAACTAACATGCCACAAACAATCTTTTAGATGGAAATAATCATCCACTGGAAACTGATTAGCGTAATTTAGTAGTAAACGACCCACACGGATTTACCGCTTCATATAATGAAAAAATAATAAAATAATGTGAACCATTCAAAACGTAATTCACCATAAATCATGTACAATAAGTGTTACAAGCAAGACAATGATTGGCTGCTTTGCGATACATTATTTAGCCAGTAACGAAGCTCTGTTTCAAGCAGGATGTAGAATGGATGTTTGATTAAGTTCAGCACAATCAGCGGGAGAGCTGGGTTTTCATGAGCGTGGCTCCTGAGCACAAGGCAGTGACTAGCTGTGTGGATAAAGTAAATAAAAACGATCTGTGGGTAGACATCATAATGAATTTATCACCTGAGGTAAACACGAGCTGATTAAAATGAGTATCAAATACAAAGTTTGCATATGATACACGAAATCATTCAGAACATTGTACACAAGGCACTCGAGTATGCAGCTCCAGCATGGAGCTCATACTTGATCAAACATGTAACGAAACTCGTAAAAGTACAGAGGTTTGCCATCAGACTGATCTCGGGTGATAAACAAAGGGGGTCTTTTGTCGTACCTATTGTCCATTACCCGAGATCAGTCTGATGACAACCCTCTGCACTTTTCATTACATGTCTGACCAAGTAAGAGCTCCATGTTGGTGTTAAATACTCGAGTACGTTGTGTACAACATACTGAACAATTTCATGTTCGAAATTTTGAAGGCAGTTAGCTCATTTATTCACAATTTTTCAAATGCTGCTCATTATAACCAACTCGTATTTGCCTCAGGAGGTAAGTTCGTTGCGAGTCTACCTACAGATCTTCATCTATTTACTTTATCCACACAGCCTTATGCTCAGTAGCCACTTTCACGAAAACAAATGAATAACACGAACTTAAACTATTTTCAGTAAAAGGAAAGTTAGGTGGAATGTTTCAGGAAATTAGGTAGAAGAAGAAACCTCCAGACATGGCTTCAAATTAGTATGAGAAGAACCCATGGGTCGAGATTATTACACTAGTCAAATGAAGGTTATGAAAAGGGACCTATGAGCAGGGACTTAACCCATGTTAACACAAGTAGGTGAGCACAAACACTACAAACTGTAACTAAACCTAAGATTTTCTTTTCGGTGGAGGGCAGGTAACAGAGAGAGACAGGAAGGCTTTCGACGAGAGGGAAGAGCGCTCCGCGTATTGTGTTGACATTCCCCTCACTGGTAGTGAGAGGGGAGAGTAAGAGGAAAGGAGGAGGGAAGAGATGGGAGGGAGGGTGAGGGTAAAAGCCACACGTGAGTGAGGGGATCGTCTTCCCTATTTGTTTTCCTCTACTGAATGAATGTGTTTATTATAGCACGAATTACGGAGGTCGGTCGGCAGGTTGTACTTGCTTGCTCTCTCCCTCCTCTGCTCCCTCCAACCCTCTTACTCCCTCTCTAACCTATCTACCCCTCCCACATCCGTCCCTCTTCACCGTTAGTTACAATTTTTGACCTCCTGAACGGCTAGTTTAAACGATTAGTAATAAACTGTATTGTTAAGGTTCTTCACAGTGATGTTCTACAGTCACGTGACTGTAGAGATTAAGTAACTTTGAAAACAAACCTGGTGCCTCGGGGTATGGGGTAACATCGTCTAGCTACGGCTAGGCGCCCATACTTATCTGGGGTCTGGCTCCGTGGTCAAGTACTGTGGACTCTGATACAGAGTTTGCAGATTCGAGTCCTGCTGTGTACGTAGAGACAATGTTTGTAAACAATTTTGCCTCTTTGTGAATTGTTAAGCATATATATGTGTGTAAGATGGGGTCCACCTCTGGTGCAAATTGTGAGATAAACCTATACTGCACGAATACGACGGTATCTGAGGCATATTTTTGCAAAGCATTCAACCTTACTCTAGAAGATAGGCAATGGGACCAAGCCGCACTTCCAAACAGCCTAGGAGGCACTGGTATCCGCAAGTCATCACAGATTGCACTACCTGCTTTTTTGTCATGTGTTGTATCCAATGGACTTGTAGCAGCGATTCTCCGTGAACATCTTAGGGGCAAGATTTCAGTCCATAACTAAAAGTTCGTTGACGGAGCCATGATTTGGTATACTCTAATGGGTTTTGAAACAAAACCTAAAAAAAAAAAAAATATACTCACACTGGGATGGTCCAATAGTGGAGAATATAGCCTCAACAATGATGCCTCCTGGCAGTGAGAGCTCCTCATGAAGGGAACTTTCTGTTGGATGTTCCGAACTCCAGCCTTGGCACACGCCTCGACCCAAGGACCATTTGTATTGGTGTTGCCCTTCGACTTGCCGCTCCTATTTTCGCTGAACACAGGAACACATTAGTATTTGCGGCAGTGAAGCCGCAATAGGTAAATCTTGCGATTTTGGTTTAATAAACAGCAACGCTCTTCTTGCCGTATAAGGTAAGCGAAAAATATTGTATGCAATAATTTCGCAAAAATCATTCAGAACGTAACGAAAAAAACATATTTCATTGTGTTTGTTTATTATTAAATTATTCTAAAATTATCTAAAATATATTTAGTTGGATTAGGCTAAATTAAATTGCTCTTGTTATAATAAGTTTTCCAAGTATCTTTTGGTACAAAATTATTAATTTTCACATTAAGATAAATGAAAAAATATGTCTTTAAACGTATAAGAGAAAATTTTAGAAAGGACTTAATTTTAAATGAGTTCTTGCTAATTGACCAGTTTAACCTATTCAGCACGAATAGGTAAAACTGGTTAATTAGCAAGAACACTTACCATAAATCTAGTTAAGGAAACGTCCTTCTACATCCTTCCAACCATTCAACTGTCTTACTCATCTCTACCTTTCTCCGCCTAACTCTTACTCACTACCCCTGCCTCTCTCCCTCATTTATTTCTCTAATTACCTCTTCTCTCTCTCTCGTTTTTTTTTTTACACAGGGTTTGACAAGGTTAAGGATCCCTAGCTTTATTGACAGCTATTTACAGGTTAAGGATTCCTAACTTTATTGGCAAACTAAGAGCTGTTACCTACATCAGCTCATTTGAAAGCATTTTTATTGTTGAGACATACAAGTAGGAAACAGGATGAAGTTGGAGCCATCTGTGGGCCAGCATTTCCATTTGATCAACTCTCTCTCTCTCTCTCTCTCTCTCTCTCTCTCTCTCTCTCTCTCTCTCTCACACACACACACACACACACACACACATTCTATTTTTTTATTTTTGCTTCCTGGTATTGTATCTCCGTGTTGTCTTCTGGTCCTTGGTGTGCCATCGTCTGTTCGTTGTCTGAGTGTAGTGTTTAGTTGGCGGTTGTGGTAGTACAGTGCCACTTGGTGGAGAGTGCCGTGACCACGCCCTCCAGGGAGGCACCTCAGGCCATAAAACGTGAGGGAAGAACCTTCACAAGTTGACCTGGGATACAGGCAGCCTACACCACCAAGATTATCTACTGCAGGGAGGAGAGACGACCAAGGCAGGGGACAAGGCAGAAGATGAAAGAGAAGAGAGAGCGAAGTGACAAGGGAGAAGAATAAAATGAGAGGGAGAGAAGTTATAAGGAAGAACAGAAAAGAGAGAAAAGGGAGAAGTGACAAGAGAGATGACTGGATAGAAGAGAGAGAAGGGGGAGGCAAGAGGGATACCTGAAGGATGCTTCCGGGAGGACAACGCTCCAGCGGCCTGGTCCCAGACCAGGCCTCCCATGGACCAAGGCTTAATCATCCAGCTGTTCCTGCTGGCCACAAGCAATCCATCGCGTGAGCCACAGCCCAGCTGGTCTGTAATCGAACCAAAGATTTTTTCCAGTTCCCTCTTAAAGACAGACAAAATTTCTTGGCAATTTCCCTTATGCACGGTGGGAGGGTGTTGATGAATCGGGGACCTTTATCAGTCAACTTGTTCTCTCAGTGTATCATCAATGGCTCTCCTGGATTCAATGTGATGTAACCAGCGTATACGTCATGTTCTCCATTTCTCTAGCCAGTGTTTCCTTTCATGCCTCAGTGTGTCTGCTGCCTTTGAGAAGATTGGATATCCGCCACGTCTCTCTCTCTCTCTCTCTCTCTCTCTCTCTCTCTCTCTCTCTCTCTTGTTTCCATCTCTGCCGTGGAGGTGTGTATCTGTGTTACGGTTTCTGCATTAATGCGAAGATAATTTAAGGTGTTTTAGTGTGGGGAATTACTCCATGTGTAAATAGTGTAAACGCTAAGCGCTAGTGTTTGCCCACGTGTCTTTTAAACGATGTTGATATCTGTCATCCTGAGTTGGCAGACTTCGTAGGGCAACGAGGATATTCTTAAGCATTCCAATAAGGGGTCGTCAGTTAAGGCAGCTTCAACGGTTTCTTTCCAGCAGAACTGGAGTTACTATTACTTGGGAATTACCATCTCATTACTTGGGAACTGCCTATCCCATACACAGGAGAAATGTGTATGGGAGAGCGGGAGCAAGAGAAATATCCCAAGTGTGGTGCTGGGGTAGGTGGGTAGGGGTGGATGTAGTGATGAGAGAGGGGACAGATGCTAGAGGTGGCGCAGTGCGGTGGATGCTGCCCGCCCCGTCTCAGACCAAACCACCTAGGTTGGAAAGAAAACATTACTTGAAGAACTATTATGAAGGAAGGTGAGAGCTAAGTATATACTAAGACAAGTAAAACTTTTTACCTGTCTTGTTGAGTGTTAATGAGAAAAGAACATCAATGTTGTCAGAGTGCAAAAAATTTAACAGCTTTCAATTTCACACTCACTTGATGAGTGTGAAATGAGGGGTATGACTTAAGAGGAAGGGCTAGAGCTAAACCTGACGACATTACAGGACAGTAAGACCAGAAATGACATGATTACGGCATACATAATACCCAGAGAAATTTAAAGGATAGACAAAGAGTGTGGGTTTGAGAGGCGGGTCTCAGGAACACGAGGTTAAGACACAGATTACCTGGAGTTTACCTGGAGAGAGTTCCGGGGGTCAACGCCCCCGCGGCCCGGTCTGAGACCAGGCCTCCTGGTGGATCAGAGCCTGATCAACCAGGCTGTTGCTGCTGGCTGCACGCAAACCAACATACGAGCCACAGCCCGGCTGATCAGGAACTGACTTTAGGTGCTTGTCCAGTGCCAGCTTGAAGACTGCCAGGGGTCTGTTGGTAATCCCCCTTATGTGTGCTGGGAGGCAGTTGAACAGTCTCGGGCCCCTGACACTTATTGTATGGTCTCTTAACGTGCTAGTGACACCCCTGCTTTTCATTGGGGGGATGGTGCATCGTTTGCCAAGTCTTTTGCTTTCGTAGTGAGTGATTTTCGTGTGCAAGTTCGGTACTAGTCCCTCTAGGATTTTCCAGGTGTATATAATCATGTATCTCTCCCTCCTGCGTTCCAGGGAATACAGGTTTAGGAACCTCAAGCGCTCAAGTCACAGGGATGCTGGGAAATATCAAATCAAATCAAATCAGGTTTATTCTCTATATGGGTTACAATGTGGGGTTTACAGGATTTGGATATTGTGTGGTTTACATGTTATAAAATACTAATTACAGAGGGGGCCACTAGGACACCTGACATGGCTAGGCATTTCGGGCAGCCTTAGATTAATTTTTATTATTATTATCACACTGGCCGATTCCCACCAAGGCAGGGTGGCCCGAAAAAGAAAAACTTTCACCATCATTCACTCCATCACTGTCTTGCCAGAAGGGTGCTTTACACTACAGTTTTTAAACTGCAACATTAACACCCCTCCTTCAGAGTGCAGGCACTGTACTTCCCATCTCCAGGACTCAAGTCCGGCCTGCCGGTTTCCCTGAATCCCTTCATAAATGTTACTTTGCTCACACTCCAACAGCACGTCAAGTATTAAAAACCATTTGTCTCCATTCACTCCTATCAAACACGCTCACGCATGCCTGCTGGAAGTCCAAGCCCCTCGCACACAAAACCTCCTTTACTCCCTCCCTCCAACCCTTCCTAGGCCGACCCCTACCCCGCCTTCCTTCCACTACAGACTGATACACTCTTGAAGTCATTCTGTTTCGCTCCATTCTCTCTACATGTCCGAACCACCTCAACAACCCTTCCTCAGCCCTCTGGACAACAGTTTTGGTAATCCCGCACCTCCTCCTAACTTCCAAACTACGAATTCTCTGCATTATATTCACACCACACATTGCCCTCAGACATGACATCTCCACTGCCTCCAGCCTTCTCCTCGCTGCAACATTCATCACCCACGCTTCACACCCATATAAGAGCGTTGGTAAAACTATACTCTCATACATTCCCCTCTTTGCCTCTAAGGACAAAGTTCTTTGTCTCCACAGACTCCTAAGTGCACCACTCACTCTTTTTCCCTCATCAATTCTATGATTCACCTCATCTTTCATAGACCCATCCGCTGACACGTCCACTCCCAAATATCTGAATACGTTCACCTCCTCCATACTCTCTCCCTCCAATCTGATATTCAATCTTTCATCACCTAATCTTTTTGTTATCCTCATAACCTTACTCTTCCCTGTATTCACCTTTAATTTTCTTCTTTTGCACACCCTACCAAATTCATCCACCAATCTCTGCAGCTTCTCTTCAGAATCTCCCAAAAGCACAGTGTCATCAGCAAAGAGCAGCTGTGACAACTCCCACTTTGTGTGTGATTCTTTATCTTTTAACTCCACGCCTCTTGCCAAGACTCCACGCCTCTTGCCAAGACCCTCGCATTTACTTCTCTTACAACCCCATCTATAAATATATTAAACAACCACGGTGACATCACACATCCTTGTCTAAGGCCTACTTTTACTGGGAAAAAATTTCCCTCTTTCCTACATACTCTAACTTGAGCCTCACTATCCTCGTAAAAACTCTTCACTGCTTTCAGTAACCTACCTCCTACACCATACACTTGCAACATCTGCCACATTGCCCCCCTATCCACCCTGTCATACGCCTTTTCCAAATCCATAAATGCCACAAAGACCTCTTTAGCCTTATCTAAATACTGTTCACTTATATGTTTCACTGTAAACACCTGGTCCACACACCCCCTACCTTTCCTAAAGCCTCCTTGTTCATCTGCTATCCTATTCTCCGTCTTACTCTTAATTCTTTCAATTATAACTCTACCATACACTTTACCAGGTACACTCAACAGACTTATCCCCCTATAATTTTTGCACTCTCTTTTATCCCCTTTGCCTTTATACAAAGGAACTATGCATGCTCTCTGCCAATCACTAGGTACCTTACCCTCTTCCATACATTTATTAAATAATTGCACCAACCACTCCAAAACTATATCCCCACCTGCTTTTAACATTTCTATCTTTATCCCATCAATCCCGGCTGCCTTACCCCCTTTCATTTTACCTACTGCCTCACGAACTTCCCCCACACTCACAACTGGCTCTTCCTCACTCCTACAAGATGTTATTCCTCCTTGCCCTATACACGAAATCACAGCTTCCCTATCTTCATCAACATTTAACAATTCCTCAAAATATTCCCTCCATCTTCCCAATACCTCTAACTCTCCATTTAATAACTCTCCTCTCCTATTTTTAACTGACAAATCCATTTGTTCTCTAGGCTTTCTTAACTTGTTAATCTCACTCCAAAACTTTTTCTTATTTTCAACAAAATTTGTTGATAACATCTCACCCACTCTCTCATTTGCTCTCTTTTTACATTGCTTCACCACTCTCTTTTTCTCCATATACTCTTCCCTCCTTGCATCACTTCTACTTTGTAAAAACTTCTCATATGCTAACTTTTTCTCCCTTACTACTCTCTTTACATCATCATTCCACCAATCGCTCCTCTTCCCTCCTGCACCCACTTTCCTGTAACCACAAACTTCTGCTGAACACTCTAACACTACATTTTTAAACCTACCCCATACCTCTTCGACCCCATTGCCTATGCTCTCATTAGCCCATCTATCCTCCAATAGCTGTTTATATCTTACCCTAACTGCCTCCTCTTTTAGTTTATAAACCTTCACCTCTCTTTTCCCTGATGCTTCTATTCTCCTTGTATCCCATCTACCTTTTACTCTCAGTGTAGCTACAACTAGAAAGTGATCTGATATATCTGTGGCCCCTCTATAAACATGTACATCCTGAAGTCTACTCAACAGTCTTTTATCTACCAATACATAATCCAACAAACTACTGTCATTTCGCCCTACATCATATCGTGTATACTTATTTATCCTCTTTTTCTTAAAATATGTATTACCTATAACTAAACCCCTTTCTATACAAAGTTCAATCAAAGGGCTCCCATTATCATTTACACCTGGCACCCCAAACTTACCTACCACACCCTCTCTAAAAGTTTCTCCTACTTTAGCATTCAGGTCCCCTACCACAATTACTCTCTCACTTGGTTCAAAGGCTCCTATACATTCACTTAACATCTCCCAAAATCTCTCTCTCTCCTCTGCATTCCTCTCTTCTCCAGGTGCATACACGCTTATTATGACCCACTTCTCGCATCCAACCTTTACTTTAATCCACATAATTCTTGAATTTACACATTCATATTCTCTTTTCTCCTTCCATAACTGATCATTTAACATTACTGCTACCCCTTCCTTTGCTCTAACTCTCTCAGATACTCCAGATTTAATCCCATTTATTTCCCCCCACTGAAACTCTCCTACCCCCTTCAGCTTTGTTTCGCTTAGAGCCAGGACATCCAACTTCTTTTCATTCATAACATCAGCAATCATCTGTTTCTTGTCATCCGCACTACATCCACGCACATTTAAGCATCCCAGTTTTATAAAGTTTTTCTTCTTCTCTTTTTTAGTAAATGTATACAGGAGAAGGGGTTACTAGCCCATTGCTCCCGGCATTTTAGTCGCCTCATACGACACGCATGGCTTACGGAGGAAAGATTCTTTTCCACTTCCCCATGGACAATAGAAGAAATAAAAAGAGAACAAGAGCTATTTAGAAAAAGGAGAAAAACCTAGATGTATGTATATATATATATGCATGTGCGTGTCTGTGAAGTGTGACCAAAGTGTAAGTAGGAGTAGCAAGATATCCCTGCTATCTAGCGTGTTTATGAGACAGAAAAAGAAACCAGCAATCCTACCATCATGCAAAACAGTTACAGGTTTTCGTTTCACAGTCATCTGGCAGGACGGTAGTACTTCCCTGGGTGGTTGCTGTCTACCAACCTACTACCTATTAATATTAAATCCTTACAGATTATGGTATTAAGGCTAAGTGACTACATCATAATTTGTGAGTTTAGCAATGTGAATGTTTTTGTTTTAGTACAATACAAAGTGTCTATATTGGAGTATCATAGGCAAACTTATGACTAGTTAGGATTCATTATTTTAAGATTAAGATTAGTATTTCTGTGTTTATGGTCAGTGGGTGAGTGAGTGTAATTGTGAACCACCAGGTGGTTATCATGTAGTTAGTTGTCGAGGTGTATCAGGGAGATAAGAGGTTTTCTAACTGTAGTTTTGCAAGTGATGAGTGTGTCTGCAGTTCTAGAGTTCTCAGGTAGGGTGTTCCAGATTTTAGGTCCTTTGAAATACATTGAATTTTTGTAAAGGTTTAGTCGAACACGGGGAAATGTCATAAAGATGTTTGTGTCTGGTGTTATGCCTGTGGATCCTGTCACAACTATCAAGAAAGCGTTTTAGGTCAAGGTTAATATTGGAATATGTACTTCTTTAGACTTTAAGTGGTCAGGAAGTGGAACCACTGTATCTAGACAACGAAACGGTTGAGGCAGAATCCATACACAGCTTTAAGAATCCATTGCAGAGATCACGCAGCCAGAAGTGAAACCAGTAGTGGCTAGGAGAGGCAGGGCCGCGAGCTGAGACTAGTTCTGTAACCACACACACACACACACACACACACACACACACACACACACACACACACACACACACACACAAATATGAGAATGACATAGCAGCGAAAGCCAAATCTGACCCGAAGCTGTTGTACAGCCACATCAGGAGGAAAACAACAGTCAAGGACCAGGTAATCAGGCTAAGGAAGGAAGGAGGAGAGATCACAAGAAACGACCGAGAAGTATGTGAGGAACTCAACATGAGATTCAAGGAAGTGCTCACAGAGGAGACAGAAGGGACTCCAGAAAGACGGAGAGGTAGGGTAAGCCACCAAGTGTTGGACACAATACACACAACCGAGGGAGAAGTGAAGAGGCTGTTGAGTGAGCTAGACACCTCAAAGGCGATGGGGCCGTATAACATCTCTCCATGGGTAGTGAGAGAGGGTGCAGAGGCGCTATGTGTACCTCTAACAACAATATTCATCACATCTATCGAAACAGAGAGATTACCTGAGGTATGGAAGACAGTAAATGTAGTCCCAATTTTTAAAAAGGGAGACAGACAAGAGGCACTAAACTACAGACCAGTGTTACTGACATGTATAGTATGCAAAGTCATGGAGATTACCAGAAGAGTGGTGGAACACCTAGAAAGAAATGAGCTTATCAACAACAGCCAACATGGTGTCAGAGACGGGAAATCCTGTTTCACAAACCTACTGGAGTTCTGACAGGGTGACGGCAGTAACACAAGAGAGGTGGGTGGACTGCATTTTGTTGGACTGTAAGAAGGCGTTTGACACAGTTTCACACAAGAGATTAGTGCAAAAACTAGAGGACCAGGCAGGGATAACAGGGAAGGCACTACAATGGATCAGGGAATACCTGTCAGGAAGACAGCAGCGAGTTATGGTACGAAGCGAGGTGTCAGAGTGGTGCCTGTGACGAGTGGGGTTCCACAGGGGTCAGTCCTAGGACCGGTGCTGTTTCTGGTATTTGTGAACGACATGACGGAAGGAATAGATTCCGAAGTGTCCCTGTTTGCAGATGTGAAGTTGAAAGTTAAGACACATGTGCAACATCTGGATATCTTTATTGCAGACGTTTCGCCATCCAGTGGCTTTATCAATACAGATTCTAGGACATAATAGGAAGACAGTAGAACTATATACAAAAGATGAGGTAATCAGTCCCTCGGCCTTGGAGTTAGTGTTCACAGCATCGTTGTGGAGGAGAGTCTGGAGCAAAGGCAAGAAGACTGGCGTTTATATAAGCGTCAGTGGAAGGGACGGGCAGCAGACGAGGGCAGTCACTGGTAGGCGGGATTCCCCAGTGGAAGTAGGTCCTTCCCAAAGAGATGGGTTAGTTGCAGCAACTAACCCATCTCTTTGGGAAGGACCTACTTCCACTGGGGAATCCCGCCTACCAGTAACTGCCCTCGTCTGCTGCCTGTCCCTTCCACTGACGCTTATATAAACGCCAGTCTTCTTGCCTTTGCTCCAGACTCTCCTCCACAACGATGCTGTGAACACTAACTCCAAGGCCGAGGGACTGATTACCTCATCTTTTGTATATAGTTCTACTGTCTTCCTATTATGTCCTAGAATCTGTATTGATAAAGCCACTGGATGGCGAAACGTCTACAATAAAGATATCCAGATGTTGCACATGTGTCTTAACTTTCATATTGTCGGTATTTTATACCTTTCTTGCACAGATGTGAAGTTGATGAGAATTCAATCGGACGAGGACCAGGCAGAACTACGAAGGTATCTGGACAGGCTGCAGGCCTGGTCCAGCAATTGGCTCCTGGAGTTCAACCCCACCAAGTGCAAAGTCATGAAGATTGGGGAAGGGCAAAGAAGACCGCAGACGGAGTACAGTCTAGGGGGCCAGAGACACAAACCTCACTCAAGGAAAAAGACCTTGGGGTGAGTATAAACTGGGCACATCTCCTGAGGCGCACATCAACCAAATAACTGCTGCAGCATATGGGCGCCTAGCAAACCTAAGAACAGCATTCCGACATCTTAATAAGGAATCGTTTAGGACCCCGTACACTGTTTACGTTAGGCTCATATTGGAGTATGCGGCACCAGTTTGAAACCCATATCTAGCCAAGCATGTAAAGAAACTAGAGAAAGTGCAAAGGTTTGCAACAAGACTAGTCCCAGAGCTAAGGGGTATGTCCTGCGAGGAGAGGTTAAGAAATCGACCTGACGACACTGCAGGACAGGAGAGATAGGGGGAGGACATGATAACGACATATAAAATACTGAGAGGAATTGACAAGGTGGACAGAGACAGAATATTCCAGAGATGGGACAGAGCAACAAGGGGACACATTTAGAAGCTGAAGACACAGATGAATCACAGGGATGTTAGGAAGTATTTCTTCAGTCACAGAGTAGTCAGGAAGTGGAATAGTTTGGGAAGCAATGTAATGGACGCAAGATCCATTCACAGCTTTAAGCAAAGGTATGATAAAGCTAAGGGTGCAGGGAGAGTGACCCAGTAGCGGCCAGTGAAGAGGCGGGGCCAGAAGCTATGAATCGACCTCTGCAACCACAACTAGGTGAGTATACACACACACACACACACACACACACACACACACACACACACACACACACACATACATTCTAAGAGTCGCAGAGACAAAACAAGAAATATAGGGTTAGTTGGACTGCAGAAAAGTATTTAATACAATACCACAGTAAAGACTTGCAACTAGACTGGCACCAGAACTGAGAGGAATGCACTGTTAGTGTTAACATTACGAAAGGTTGAAGGAACTGAGCCCGACGACCTCAGAAGAGACGACAGTGGGTAACACGATTACTAGGTGTAAAATCTTAGAGGAACTGATAGGGCTGATATAGGCAGACTGTTTGAATTAAGAGGATTAGGATCAAGGGGACACAGATGGAGGCTGAAGACACAGATGAGCCATAGGATGTAAGGAAGTATTTCTTTAGTCTCAAGGTGGTTGAAAAATATAATGATTTGGATGACGCAATTGTTTAATAACCGTTAATATGTGTAGGTTAAAAATGTGACTCCACTCAGAGAAGCCAACAATATAAATGCAAGATATATTTACTAGAAAAATTCCTCATTAGATATACGTTATCTTAACGCACGTGCCAAATGCTATAATACATTACTGGAACTAATGTATTACAGAGTAAAAAAAATCAACTAAGTTTCTTCCAAAAATGAGAAACTGGACAAAATAGAATGTTTTAAAGGAAGGCATTAGAAAACCATCAAGAAAGTGCTGGGAATCAAAGCATGAAGCTGGTTAACCCTGAGATCACAGACAAACCAGAAATTAATATCCCAACGTAAGAAACAGAGGAAGATGTATGTTGTTGCCACGAGGGGCGAGTATACTGTATCCTGAGTCTACCTGGAGGCCAGTATTCCTGCTGCAGTGTTCCTCCATGCATATGACTGTTCCGAGGGGACAACGCACCTATGACCAGGCCTCCCAATGAATCAGGGCTTGATTAATCAGGCTGTTACTACTGGCCGCACGCAGTCCAACGTACGAACAACAGCCCGGCTGGTCAGGAACTGACTTCGGAAACCTATCCAGTTGCCTCTTGAAGACAGCCAGGGGTCTATCAGTAATCCTCTTTATGTATGATGGGAGGATCTTAGATACTTTTGGGCCCCTTATACTTATTGTGTTGTCTCAGTATACTCAAAATACCCGTTTTCACTGGAGGGGATGTTGCACCGCCTGACAAGTCTTTTGCTTTCGTAGGGAGTGATTTGTGAGTGCTGATTTGGAACCAATCCCTCTAGGATTTTCCAGGCGTCAGTTATGATACATCTTTCTCGTCTGCGTTCCAGGAAGCAGAGGTCAAGCATTTCAAATATTCCCAGTCACTGAGTGAAAATATTATGCAGTGCCACTCACTGAGTGAACATATTGCGCAGAGCCACTCATCCTGAGTGAACAATTCAGCTCATACACTTGACAAACTACCGATAACATCAACTCCAGCTCTGTAAGAGTCAATGTTTCTACAGATCTCATTTTCTTAACAGAAAATTCTTCTGTAGTTGCGATACTGATTCGTATCTCTCGTAGCTCGGCTGGTAGCACACACAACTCACACACGGAGGTCCGTGGTTCGATCCTCAGTACGGGTGGAAACAGTGAGACGTTTTCTTAAGACACCTGCTGTCCCTGCTCACCTAGCAGTAAGTAGGTACCCGGGTGTTAACCGGCTCGTGTGGATCTCATCCTGGAATCCTGGAGACAAAATTAACCTAAATTGCCCGAAATGCTGTGCATAACAAGAGGCTTTCTATATAGTATGTCAGTGATGTCAGTTACGTCTGTACAAGTTGTATCATGTACTTAACATAAAGATTATGTTAATCTTTAATAGGAAATACGGACCACAGTTATAAAGGTGGGTGATTATCCTCCGGGGGTAATGTTATCGTCAATGGGATAAGTGAGGCGCTTACTAATGTCCAGGAGTAACCTTTGACATTTGTAAGGAGACATTCCAACAAAATGGAAGCCACTATTATTCCCACTAAAAAATGAGGAACATGGAAATATAAACGCTTAAGCAGTATAATGTGATCTTTTATTGACAATGTTTCGCCCACACAGTGGGCTTTATCAAGTCACAAACAGATCTGCTTGTGACTTCATAAAGCCCACGGCATGGGCGAAACGTTGTCAATAAAGGATCACATTATACTGCTAAAGTGTTTATATTTCCATTGTGTCGATATTTTCTACCATTTATTTCCAAAAAAGGAACATATTGAGGTCCATCTTTCTCACGTTGTATTTATGTAACATACGAGGACGAGGGATTTTACTTAATATATCACTGTGACAAACTGAAGAGGAAGCAAAGTCCACCTTAAATTGTTACATGGAAGGTAGAAGCAGTGGTTGGAAGAGTACTCAACTTTCACTGGTTGGAAGAGTGTTCAACTTTCACTGGTTGGAAGAGTGTTCAACTTTCACTGGTTGGAAGAGTACACAACTTTCACTGGTTGGAAGAGTGTTCAACTTTCACTGGTTGGAAGAGTACTCAACCTTCACTGGTTCGAAGAGTACTCAACCTTCACTGGTTGGAAGAGTGTTCAACTTTCACTGGTTGGAAGAGTACTCAACTTTCACTGGTTGGAAGAGTACTCAACCTTCACTGGTTCGAAGAGTACTCAACCTTCACTGGTTGGAAGAGTGTTCAACTTTCACTGGTTGGAAGAGTACTCAACCTTCACTGGTTGGAAGAGTGTTCAACTTTCACTGGTTGGAAGAGTACTCAACCTTCACTGGTTCGAAGAGTACTCAACCTTCACTGGTTGGAAGAGTGTTCAACTTTCACTGGTTGGAAGAGTACTCAACTTTCACTGGTTGGAAGAGTACTCAACTTTCACTGGTTGGAAGAGTGCTCAACTTTCACTGGTTGGAAGAGTACTCAACCTTCACTGGTTGGAAGAGTACTCAACCTTCACTGGTTGGAAGAGTGCTCAACTTTCACTGGTTGGAAGAGTACTCAACCTTCACTGGTTGGAAGAGTACTCAACCTTCACTGGTTGGAAGAGTACTCAACCTTCACTGGTTGGAAGAGTACTCAACTTTCACTGGTTGGAAGAGTACTCAACTTTCACTGGTTGAAAGAGTACTCAACTTTCACTGGTTGGAAGAGTACTCAACCTTCACTGGTTGGAAGAGTACTCAACTTTCACTGGTTGGAAGAGTGCTCAACTTTCACTGGTTGGAAGAGTACTCAACTTTCACTGGTTGGGAGAGTACTCAACCTTCACTGGTTGGAAGAGTATTCAACCTTTACTGGATGGAAGAGTACTCAACTTTCACTGGATGGAAGAGTACTCAACTTTCACTGGATGGAAGAGTACTCAACTTTCACTGGATGGAAGAGTACTCAACTTTCACTGGATGGAAGAGTACTCAACTTTCACTGGATGGAAGAGTACTCAACTTTCACTGGATGGAAGAGTACTCAACTTTCACTGGATGGAAGAGTACTCAACTTTCACTGGATGGAAGAGTACTCAACTTTCACTGGATGGAAGAGTACTCAACTTTCACTGGATGGAAGAGTACTCAACTTTCACTGGATGGAAGAGTACTCAACTTTCACTGGATGGAAGAGTACTCAACCTTCACTGGATGGAAGAGTACTCAACTTTCACTGGATGGAAGAGTACTCAACTTTCACTGGATGGAAGAGTACTCAACTTTCACTGGATGGAAGAGTACTCAACTTTCACTGGATGGAAGAGTACTCAACTTTCACTGGATGGAAGAGTAGTCAACTTTCACTGGATGGAAGAGTACTCAACTTTCACTGGATGGAAGAGTACTCAACTTTCACTGGATGGAAGAGTACTCAACTTTCACTGGATGGAAGAGTACTCAACTTTCACTGGATGGAAGAGTACTCAACTTTCACTGGATGGAAGAGTACTCAACTTTCACTGGATGGAAGAGTACTCAACTTTCACTGGATGGAAGAGTACTCAACTTTCACTGGATGGAAGAGTACTCAACTTTCACTGGATGGAAGAGTACTCAACTTTCACTGGATGGAAGAGTACTCAACTTTCACTGGATGGAAGAGTACTCAACTTTCACTGGATGGAAGAGTACTCAACTTTCACTGGATGGAAGAGTACTCAACTTTCACTGGATGGAAGAGTACTCAACTTTCACTGGATGGAAGAGTACTCAACTTTCACTGGATGGAAGAGTACTCAACTTTCACTGGATGGAAGAGTACTCAACTTTCACTGGATGGAAGAGTACTCAACTTTCACTGGATGGAAGAGTACTCAACTTTCACTGGATGGAAGAGTACTCAACTTTCACTGGATGGAAGAGTACTCAACTTTCACTGGATGGAAGAGTACTCAACTTTCACTGGATGGAAGAGTACTCAACTTTCACTGGATGGAAGAGTACTCAACTTTCACTGGATGGAAGAGTACTCAACTTTCACTGGATGGAAGAGTACTCAACTTTCACTGGATGGAAGAGTACTCAACTTTCACTGGATGGAAGAGTACTCAACTTTCACTGGATGGAAGAGTACTCAACTTTCACTGGATGGAAGAGTACTCAACTTTCACTGGATGGAAGAGTACTCAACTTTCACTGGATGGAAGAGTACTCAACTTTCACTGGATGGAAGAGGACCTTTGATAAGTTAGTAAAGCTGAGAGAAGAAAGCAAACTATTACTGAAGATTAAAGATCATCTGTGGAATTATTTCCTGAAAAATATTGCGAGGTGTAGAGTATGACAGCCGACACATGCCAAGGTGATGTGCTGAGTTTTATGTTACCTGTCTCCGCAGTTTTCCTACTCTCAGCCCTAAAATTACATGCTGATTGTGTGATCAACCAGGCTGTTGCTGTTGGCTGCCCGCTGGCCCATATATCCATCACAGCATGGTCGACCTGGCAACCCGCGGAATATAGTTATCCTCTTTAATACTTCCAAACTTGTTCCGGCAATATTTTTAATATCTGCTAGAAGTAAGTTGAACAGTAGAAGTCCCTGGAACTTGACCTTATGCTTACTTATTCTGCCCATTGATTCCTTGCGTTTCATTAGGTCCATCTTATACTTTCTCCCATATCTCTCATTCCAGTACTTTGTGGTAGTGCGTAGATTAGGTAGCAGGCCTTCCGAACATCTTCCATGTGTATATCACCTCTCTGTCTCTCTCTCTGTCTCTCTCTTGTCTTCTTTCCAGAGAGAACATTTCCAGTTCTTTGTTTAACATTTTGATAAACAGTTATCAAATTCAACTATTCTAAGCTCATGATATATTGATTCGTTCCTCATTATATGACAAATGAATGTACAACTGAAAGAACTTACGGCAAAGTGCCAAGAAGTGGAAAGTATTATTAAAAGTGGAAACAATGGCATTTTCAGGTGTCAAAATGAACTGAGAAACGAGGAAATTATTTTTTGAAAAAGATATAGTAGACAAAAGCGAGACTATAAATCTCTCATTCAAGTTTATAAAAAAATACTGTCAGTATAAAAAAGAATAACAGAATTACAGAATCCAATAAAGAAATGTCTAAGACACTAACTAAAGAAGTTCTAGTGTGGGTCATTCAAAGCCAGGTCTGGTGAAGGCTCGATCTTTTGTCAGCTAAACTCGTGTAGGTCAGTTTCAGTGAGGTAGTAATAGATTCATGTGTACATTAATACAGATAAAACCATACAGGCACACACGTGTACATGCACACACACAAAGGAAGTCGATAATAATTTAGGGCACTCAGGTAATGCAGGGCTTAAGAATGAGTCAACGGTCTCTCCCTCCCTCCCTCTCTGTCCTAGTCATCACCGCCAGGCATTTAACGTAGAGTGGCGCCAATGACACGTGACTCCAGCCTCTCCCTCCATACCTGTCGCCCTCCATAGTCTCGTACTGTTGCCTCCTTTATGTCGTGCACCACCTGTGTCCATCTGTCTGCGACATGCTGGCTGCCTATTTAATCACTGCTCATCTGCCTCAGTCACTTTTCTCTGTTAATCCTGCACCTCCACCATCTTACTGCGTGTGTATCTCTCTAACACATTCATTATCATCCACTTTATCTATAATTACTGCACCTGTCTTTACACAATGAGTGGCACCTCCACCACTTCGTTTCAAATCTTACTATATCACTTTATCACTATTCGAATATCTTGTATATCGTAATAACATCTAACCTACTCGTCAGGTTTAGTTAGATAAGCGTTCTCCTCATCTTTGTGACCAATCTGATTGTAAACCTTTGTACCTCTTGAAGTTTCTTAACGTCTTTCTAAGATATGATCCTCACCTAGATGTGTTTGTAGACCACAATTCATAGCTTCTGATCCCACCTCTTAACTACTGGTAGACAAAACACCAATCATATGTTCTCTTAAAATGGTGTATACTGTATATGCGTCACCTTTACTACCTGCCCGGGTGTCTCGCTGCTGTCTCGTCTGTCTAGACACTCACGAGTGTCTCGCCTGTCAGGATACACCCGTGCATGACGCCAGGATAAGTGCCTGTTTCTTCATAACTTCTACCTAATTTGACCAGTACCATACCTATGACATATCCGTCATCAGTTTCCAGGGTTCTTCTATCACTGCTGATTGCTTGGTCAACCAGGCTGTGTGTGCCAGAGGCACCAGCTCTTCTGCTATTCCACCAAAATATGTCTCATAGCGCTACTGCATCCTAGGTTACAACTTCATCATTTATATCCCCCCCCCCCCAGCTACTACTGTTCTACCAACTATCTTCTTAAGGCAACAACTCTACATAACATTTATAACACTGCCTTTAAAATTCATTATATTTATTTATCATATTTACCATTAATACCCACACACATACTGTCTCAAAACTGTTAATCTGCACTTAACCAATAAAATATTTAATTAAACAACTTGAACATCATAATCTGGTCTTGCATACCTGGAGGATGTTCCGGGGGTCAACCTCCCCGCTGCCAGGTCTATGACCTGGCCTCGCGATGAGTCAGAGCCTGATCAACCAGGCTGTTACTGCTGGTCGCACGCAAACCGACGTACAAACAAACAGCCCGGCTGGTCAGGTACTGACTTTAGGTGCCTGTCTAGCTCCCTCTTGAAGACAACCAGGGGTCTCTCGGTAATCCCCGTTATGTATACTGGGAGGCAGATGAACAGTTTTGGGCCCCTGACACTTATCTTTGCTTCGTATATTACGAATGTGTGTTACTCTACGAATGCCATTTATCTTAAAATAATGATGGAGGAGGAAAACTAAAGAGTGATATGGAAGCTAAAACAGAAACTGAATCACTTCAGACAAAGAGCAAAGAATGGTAATAAGGGTGAAGCGAGGGGTGACATCGTCTTGGAAAGGGAAGGGGACAACCAGTGGTGACATCGTCTTGGAAAGGGAAGGGGACAACCAGTGGTGACATCGTCTTGGAAAGGGAAGGGGACAACCAGTGGTGACATCGTCTTGGAAAGGGAAGGGGACAACCAGTGGTGACATCGTCTTGGAAAGGGAAGGGGACAACCAGTGGTGACATCGTCTTGGAAAGGGAAGGGGACAACCAGTGGTGACATCGTCTTGGAAAGGGAAGGGGACAACCAGTGGTGACATCTTCTTGGAAAGGGAAGGGGACAACCAGTGGTGACATCGTCTTGGAAAGGGAAGGGGACAACCAGTGGTGACATCGTCTTGGAAAGGGAAGGGGACAACCAGTGGTGACATCGTCTTGGAAAGGGAAGGGGACAACCAGTGGTGACATCGTCTTGGAAAGGGAAGGGGACAACCAGTGGTGACATCGTCTTGGAAAGGGAAGGGGACAACCAGTGGTGACATCGTCTTGGAAAGGGAAGGGGACAACCAGTGGTGACATCGTCTTAGAAAGGGAAGGGGACAACCAGTGGTGACATCGTCTTGGAAAGGGAAGGGGACAACCAGTGGTGACATCGTCTTGGAAAGGGAAGGGGACAACCAGTGGTGACATCGTCTTGGAAAGGGAAGGGGACAACCAGTGGTGACATCGTCTTAGAAAGGGAAGGGGACAACCAGTGGTGACATCGTCTTGGAAAGGGAAGGGGACAACCAGTGGTGACATCGTCTTAGAAAGGGAAGGGGACAACCAGTGGTGACATCGTCTTGGAAAGGGAAGGGGACAACCAGTGGTGACATCGTCTTAGAAAGGGAAGGGGACAACCAGTGGTGACATCGTCTTGGAAAGGGAAGGGGACAACCAGTGGTGACATCGTCTTGGAAAGGGAAGGGGACAACCAGTGGTGACATCGTCTTAGAAAGGGAAGGGGACAACCAGTGGTGACATCGTCTTGGAAAGGGAAGGGGACAACCAGTGGTGACATCGTCTTAGAAAGGGAAGGGGACAACCAGTGGTGACATCGTCTTGGAAAGGGAAGGGGACAACCAGTGGTGACATCGTCTTGGAAAGGGAAGGGGACAACCAGTGGTGACATCGTCTTGGAAAGAGAAGGGGACAACCAGTGGTGACATCGTCTTAGAAAGGGAAGGGGACAACCAGTGGTGACATCGTCTTGGAAAGGGAAGGGGACAACCAGTGGTGACATCGTCTTGGAAAGGGAAGGGGACAACCAGTGGTGACATCGTCTTAGAAAGGGAATGGGACAACCAGTGGTGACATCGTCTTGGAAAGGGAAGGGGACAACCAGTGGTGACATCGTCTTGGAAAGGGAAGGGGACAACCAGTGGTGACATCGTCTTGGAAAGGGAAGGGGACAACCAGTGGTGACATCGTCTTGGAAAGGGAAGGGGACAACCAGTGGTGACATCGTCTTGGAAAGGGAAGGGGACAACCAGTGGTGACATCGTCTTGGAAAGGGAAGGGGACAACCAGTGGTGACATCGTCTTGGAAAGGGAAGGGGACAACCAGTGGTGACATCGTCTTGTAAAGGGAAGGGGACAACCAGTGGTGACATCGTCTTGGAAAGGGAAGGGGACAACCAGTGGTGACATCGTCTTGGAAAGGGAAGGGGACAACCAGTGGTGACATCGTCTTGGAAAGAGAAGGGGACAACCAGTGGTGACATCGTCTTAGAAAGGGAAGGGGACAACCAGTGGTGACATCGTCTTGGAAAGGGAAGGGGACAACCAGTGGTGACATCGTCTTGGAAAGGGAAGGGGACAACCAGTGGTGACATCGTCTTAGAAAGGGAATGGGACAACCAGTGGTGACATCGTCTTGGAAAGGGAAGGGGACAACCAGTGGTGACATCGTCTTGGAAAGGGAAGGGGACAACCAGTGGTGACATCGTCTTGGAAAGGGAAGGGGACAACCAGTGGTGACATCGTCTTAGAAAGGGAAGGTGACAACCAGTGGTGACATCGTCTTGGAAAGGGAAGGGGACAACCAGTGGTGACATCGTCTTGGAAAGGGAAGGGGACAACCAGTGGTGACATCGTCTTGGAAAGGGAAGGGGACAACCAGTGGTGACATCGTCTTGGAAAGGGAAGGGGACAACCAGTGGTGACATCGTCTTAGAAAGGGAAGGGGACAACCAGTGGTGACATCGTCTTGGAAAGGGAAGGGGACAACCAGTGGTGACATCGTCTTGGAAAGGGAAGGGGACAACCAGTGGTGACATCGTCTTGGAAAGGGAAGGGGACAACCAGTGGTGACATCGTCTTGGAAAGAGAAGGGGACAACCAGTGGTGACATCGTCTTGGAAAGAGAAGGGGACAACCAGTGGTGACATCGTCTTGGAAAGAGAAGGGGACAACCAGTGGTGACATCGTCTTGGAAAGAGAAGGGGACAACCAGTGGTGACATCGTCTTGGAAAGAGAAGGGGACAACCAGTGGTGACATCGTCTTGGAAAGAGAAGGGGACAACCAGTGGTGACATCGTCTTGGAAAGAGAAGGGGACAACCAGTGGTGACATCGTCTTGGAAAGAGAAGGGGACAACCAGTGGTGACATCGTCTTGGAAAGAGAAGGGGACAACCAGTGGTGACATCGTCTTGGAAAGAGAAGGGGACAACCAGTGGTGACATCGTCTTGGAAAGGGAAGGGGACAACCAGTGGTGACATCGTCTTGGAAAGGGAAGGGGACAACCAGTGGTGACATCGTCTTAGAAAGGGAAGGGGACAACCAGTGGTGACATCGTCTTGGAAAGGGAAGGGGACAACCAGTGGTGACATCGTCTTGGAAAGGGAAGGGGACAACCAGTGGTGACATCGTCTTGGAAAGGGAAGGGGACAACCAGTGGTGACATCGTCTTGGAAAGAGAAGGGGACAACAAGTGGTGACATCGTCTTGGAAAGAGAAGGGGACAACCAGTGGTGACATCGTCTTGGAAAGAGAAGGGGACAACCAGTGGTGACATCGTCTTGGAAAGAGAAGGGGACAACCAGTGGTGACATCGTCTTGGAAAGAGAAGGGGACAACCAGTGGTGACATCGTCTTGGAAAGAGAAGGGGACAACCCACACACGTGGTAAATTAGGAAACAATGAAGCAGAAATTAATAAAGTTCCTGCTAGCAGTGCACAACACCTTCACTTAATATAAAACAATGATATTTAACAACCTCAACCTTACAATGTTCTTCACAGTAAATAATGAATAAAATAATAATTTGTTTATTTATACAAACTATAACTTCAAAAGACATCTAACGTGACAGAATATCACCTTAGATACGATATTATCTTATATACGATAAGGAGCGAATGTCAGGAGGCAGGAAGCTGTTGAGAACCTGCACAACAATTATTATCGTAATACCGAACCATATCAGGTCATGGACTACAGTTCAGTATCCTTGGTAGGAATACTGTGCAAGGTAAAGGATGAGTATCCTTGGTAGGAATACTGTGCAAGGTAAAGGATGAGTATCCTTGGTAGGAATACCGTGCAAGGTAAAGGATGAGTATCCTTGGTAGGAATACTGTGCAAGGTAAAGGATGAGTATCCTTGGTAGGAATAATGTGTAAGGTAAAGGATGAGTATCCTTGGTAGGAATACCGTGCAAGGTAAAGGATGAGTATCCTTGGTAGGAATACTGTGCAAGGTAAAGGATCAGTATCCTTGGTAGGAATACTGTGCAAGGTAAAGGATCAGTATCCTTGGTAGGAATACCGTGCAAGGTAAAGGATGAGTATCCTTGGTAGGAATACTGTGCAAGGTAAAGGATGAGTATCCTTGGTAGGAATACCGTGCAAGGTAAAGGATGAGTATCCTTGGTAGGAATACCGTGCAAGGTAAAGGATGAGTATCCTTGGTAGGAATACCGTGCAAGGTAAAGGATGAGTATCCTTGGTAGGAATACTGTGCAAGGTAAAGGATTAGTATCCTTGGTAGGAATACTGTGCAAGGTAAAGGATGAGTATCCTTGGTAGGAATACCGTGCAAGGTAAAGGATGAGTATCCTTAGTAGGAATACCGTGCAAGGTAAAGGATGAGTATCCTTGGTAGGAATACTGTGCAAGGTAAAGGATGAGTATCCTTGGTAGGAATACTGTGCAAGGTAAAGGATGAGTATCCTTGGTAGGAATACTGTGCAAGGTAAAGGATGAGTATCCTTGGTAGGAATACTGTGCAAGGTAAAGGATGAGTATCCTTGGTAGGAATACTGTGCAAGGTAAAGGATGAGTATCCTTGGTAGGAATACTGTGCAAGGTAAAGGATCAGTATCCTTGGTAGGAATACTGTGCAAGGTAAAGGATGAGTATCCTTGGTAGGAATACTGTGCAAGGTAAAGGATGAGTATCCTTGGTAGGAATACTGTGCAAGGTAAAGGATGAGTATCCTTGCTAGGAATACCGTGCAAGGTAAAGGATGAGTATCCTTGGTAGGAATACTGTGCAAGGCAAAGGATGAGTATCCTTGGTAGGAATACCGTGCAAGGTAAAGGATGAGTATCCTTGGTAGGAATACTGTGCAAGGTAAAGGATCAGTATCCTTGGTAGGAATACTGTGCAAGGTAAAGGATGAGTATCCTTGGTAGGAATACCGTGCAAGGTAAAGGATGAGTATCCTTGCTAGGAATACCGTGCAAGGTAAAGGATGAGTATCCTTGCTAGGAATACCGTGCAAGGTAAAGGATGAGTATCCTTGGTAGGAATACTGTGCAAGGTAAAGGATCAGTATCCTTGGAAGGAATACCGTGCAAGGTAAAGGATGAGTATCCTTGGTAGGAATACTGTGCAAGGTAAAGGAGGAATATCCTTGGTAGGAATACTGTGCAAGGTAAAGGATGAGTATCCTTGGTAGGAATACTGTGCAAGGTAAAGGATGAGTATCCTTGCTAGGAATACCGTGCAAGGTAAAGGATGAGTATCCTTGCTAGGAATACCGTGCAAGGTAAAGGATGAGTATCCTTGCTAGGAATACCGTGCAAGGTAAAGGATGAGTATCCTTGGTAGGAATACTGTGCAAGGTAAAGGATGAGTATCCTTGCTAGGAATACCGTGCAAGGTAAAGGATGAGTATCCTTGCTAGGAATACCGTGCAAGGTAAAGGAGGAATATCCTTGGTAGGAATACCGTGCAAGGTAAAGGAGGAATATCCTTGCTAGGAATACCGTGCAAGGTAAAGGAGGAATATCCTTGGTAGGAATACCGTGCAAGGTAAAAGAGAAGAGAATATGTAAGAGAATAATTATGAGATAGATGCAACACCTGGAGAACACGCACTTCCATAGAGAACATCAACACGGGGTTGCGGATAACAAGACCTGCCACACAAGATTGTCAAGAGAACTACGACAAGGTGGCGAAGCTCAGACAGGAAAGAGGAAGATGGAAGGACTGCACATTCCTGGTCTGCCAGAAAGTGTTCTACACACTACCATACAGAGTGTTACACAAACTGAAGATGCAAGGTGGTGAGTTGGGCAAGTATCTGGAATCAAATTCTTACCAGCCGAGATGTGGTGATAAAGGGGCACCTAAGTACCCTTGTCTTCTAATAAAATGTTAATTTTTTCACTTCCCTTGTCCATAATTACTATCGCATTTGCTTTGTTTCGTAAGGTGAAGTCCAGGATCTTTCCTGAATCATGGTATAACTTAACAAATCTTTAAGGACAGTTGTGTTGTAGAGGTCTGAGCAAAGTTCAGAGAGAAAGAAAAATTGGATATCACATTGGAGAGAGGGAGTATGGAAGAAGTGAATGTTTTCAGATATTTGGGAGTTGACGTGTCAGCGGATGTGTTTATGAAGGATGAGGTTAACCATAAAATTGATTAAGGAAAAAAGGTGAGTGGTGTGTTGAGGTACATGTGGAGACAAAAACGTTATCTATGGAGGCAAAGAAGGAAATGTATGAAAGTATAGCGTTACCAACTCTCTTATATGGGTGTGAAGCTTGGGTTGTGAATGCAGCAGCGAGGAGGCGGTTGGAGGCAGTGGAGATGTCCTCTTTAAGGGCAATGTGTGGTGTAAATATTATGTAGAAAATTCGGAGTGTGGAAATTAGAAGGTGTGGAGTTAATAAAAGTATTAGTCAGAGGGCTGAAGAGGGGTTGTTGAGGTGGTTTGGTCATTTAGAGAGAATGGATCAAAGTAGAATGACATGGAGAGCATATAAATCTGTAGGGGAAGGAAGGCGGGGTAGGGGTCGTCCTCGAAAAGGTTGGAGGGAGGGGGGTAAAGGAGGTTTTGTGGGCGAGGGGCTTGGACTTCCAGCAAGCGTGCATGAGCGTGTTAGATAGGAGTGAATGGAGACGAATGGTTTTTGGGACCTGACGATCTGTTGGAGTGTGAGGAGGGTAACATTTAGTGAAGGGATTCTGGGAAACCGGTTATTTTTATATAGCCGGACTTGAGTACTGGAAATGGGAAGTACAATGCCTGCACTCTAAAGGAGTAGTTCGGGATATTGGCAGTTTGGAGGGATATGTTGTGTATCTTTATATAGGCTTCTGAAATGTTGTATCTGGGCGCCTCTGCAAAAACAGTGATTATGTATGAGTGAAGTGAAAGTTTTGAATGATGAAAGTATTTTCTTTTAGGGTATTTTCTTTCTTTTTGGATGACCCTGCCTCGGTGGGTGACGGCCGACTTGTTGAAAAAAATATATAAGGCCAATTAAGAAACACCTTAGAGATAGGAAAGTGAGAATATGAAGATGGGCGAGTGTGACTAGTGACGTCTCTGAAGGGTCAGTTGTACACCAGACAGTGTTAACAGTAATACAAGGTGACCTGCACGCACTGACATACCCATGATCACCAAGACTGCCAGGATTATTTAGACTACCAATGAAGGAAGACTGCAGGAAACTAGGAGGACCTGGACAGACTGCAGGACTGGCAATAACAATAAAAGCTAAATTCCTCAAAGAACACCCAAAGTCGAACTAAGTAAAACACAAAAAAAACTACAAGCATGAATGAGAGGTATAAATATCACACCACGTTAAAATAATCAGAATCCGTTAAAAAAATACCGTAAATGTCAAAAGCTCTCCTAAAATTTCCAGGAGGTCCCTTCAGGCACCCAGGTACTTACTGAAACCATGATATAAACGAAATAGCAGAAGTCACTTGTAAACAAACAAAATATGTACCATAATTGCACACCATAAGCCATGCTAATAGGAGTAGGAGCACCGGCAAGCAGGCGGCGATGGGCGAGGTGTGGGAGGGCACCCCCCCCCCCCCCCCCCCGATGCTCAACTGACATAAAATTTCCTGAGAATGAGGATTCTTGTTGGAGATGCAAAAAAAAAAAAAAAAAAAAATCACATCACATCGTACCATGTACAACTTGATGATCGTGTAGGGCCCACCAGGCCCGCCACTGACGGTATGTACAATATGTAGCCCATAAAAGTCATTATAAAATAATTCCAAGAACACCGACATGACCCAGGCATAGAGCAAGAAGGAGACATGATCATGATAAACAAAATATTCCGGGGCACAGAGAGGGTAGACAGGGACCGACTCTCTCTACTATGGAAGGGCTTCAGACAAGGCAACATAGCAACTGTACCTCCACACAAACCATAGCGACAGAAGAACTCATTTTAACATAACAGAATTTAAAAAAAAGTGTGAGACCGTGGTATAGCAGAGAGTAACTTGACACGTGGATCACTAAGTCAACGTAAGAAACAAAATTACGTCGGTTGACAGAAAACTTATAAACTGCCTCAGGAACTGACGATTAACCCGCCTGAAGCTCGTGAAGTATGACATGTAAATACACACAACCTTACTAAACACAGTCAATACACACAACCTTACTAAACACAGTCAATATACACAGCCTTACTAAACACAGTCAATATACACAACCTTACTAAACACAGTCAATACACACAACCTTACTAAACACAGTCAATACACACAACCTTACTAAACACAGTCAGTATACACAACCTTACTAAACACAGTCAATACACAACCTTACTAAACACAGTCAATACACACAACCTTACTAAACACAGTCAGTATACACAACCTTACTAAACAACTAATTCCGATCACAATCTAATCGAAGTCCAGACGTACATGCATAGGGGTCCTGAACAGCAGAATGCATGTACCGGTGAAGGTGTCTTCACAAAATACAATTTCAACAACAAGAACATCAACTAGGACCAGGTAAACCATGTCCTAAACGAAACATGTTGGGAAGATGTCTTAAATGACATGGACCCAAACCAGTGCCTTGAAAGGATCAACTTCCTGGTAGCCGAAGCATGTTCTAGGCATATTCCCCTAAGAAAGAAGAAGAGCAGGAGTAAACTGGAGAGAAAAAGACGCTCCCTCTACAGAAGACGACGAAGAGTCACTGAGCTCCTCAGGAGTGCTAGAATATCTGATACACGAAAGGAGGCGCTGACCAGGGAAGTGGAAACTATCGAACTTAAGCTAAATGACTCTTACAGGAACCAGGAGAGGCAGGAGGAGCTTAAAGCTATTAGTGAAATTGAAAGAAATTCAAAATACTTCTTTTCATATGCCAAAAACAAGGCAAATACCACATCTAGTATCGGGCCCTTACTCAGACAGGATGGGACTTACACAGATGACAACAAGGAAATGAGTGAAATATTGAAATCCCAGTACGACTCTGTGTTTAGTGAACCACTAATCGGTCTGAGGATCGACGACCCAAATGATTTCTTCATGAATGAGCCTCAAAACTCCATAAATGTATGCCAGATTTCCGACATTACCCTAACTCCGATAGATTTCGAAAAAGCCATTGACAACATGCCTATGCACTCAGCCCCGGGCCCAGACTCGTGGAACTCTGTTTTCATTAAGAACTGCAAGAAACCCCTCTCGCGTGCCCTAAGTACACTATGGAGGAGGAGCTTGGACATGGGTGAGATTCCACAGTCACTTAAAACAACGGATATAGCCCCGCTCCATAAAGGTGGCAGCAAAGCATTAGCTAAGAACTATAGACCAATAGCTCTGACGTCCCACATCATAAAAATCTTTGAAAGAGTGCTAAGAAGCAGGATTGCAAATCACCTGGATTCCCAAAATCTGCACAATCCAGGGCAACATGGGTTCAGGGCAGGTCGCTCCTGCCTCTCACAACTACTGGATCACTATGACATGGCCTTGGATGCACTGGAAGAAAATCAGAATGCAGATGTAATATACAGAGACTTTGCAAAAGCATTTGACAAATGCGATCATGGTGTAATAGCCCATAAAATACGTGCTAAAGGAATAACTGGGAAAGTGGGGAGATGGATCTTCAACTTCCTAACAAATCGAACACAAAGAGTAGTGGTCAACAGAGTTAAATCGGAGGCTGCCATAGTGAAGAGCTCTGTTCCACAAGGCACAGTACTCGCCCCCATCTTATTCCTTATCCTCATATCAGACATAAACAGAGATATACACCACAGCACCGTATCATCCTTTGCGGATGATACTAGGATCTGCATGAGGCTGTCATCTGCTGAGGACGCGGTTAACCTCCAAGAAGATATAAACAAAGTTTTCCAGTGGGCGACGGTAAACAATATGATGTTCAATGAGGACAAATTCCAACTACTCCGTTATGGAAAACTGGAGGAGATAATAACTAGAACAGAGTATACTACTGACTCCGGCCATACAATAGAGCGGAAAAATAATGTAAGGGACCTGGGAGTAGTAATGTCTGAGGATCTCACTTTCAAGGATCACAACAGTGCCACGATCGCACGTGCAAAGAAAATGATAGGATGGATAATGAGAACTTTCAAAACGAGAGATGCCAAGCCCATGATGATCCTTTTCAAATCACTTGTTCTCTCTAGGCTGGAATACTGCTGTACATTAACATCTCCATACAAAGCAGGTGAAATCGCAGATCTAGAGAGTGTACAGAGATCCTTTACTGCACGTATAAGTTCTGTCAAGCACCTTAACTACTGGGAACGCTTGAAAGCACTTGACTTGTACTCGTTGGAACACAGGAGGGAGAGATATATCATAATCTACACTTGGAAAATCTTGGAAGGAATGGTCCCAAATCTGCACACAGAAATCACTCCCTACGAAAGTAAAAGACTGGGCAGGCGATGCAAAATGCCGCCAATAAAAAGTAGGGGCGCCATTGGTACACTAAGAGAAAACACCATAAGTGTCCGGGGCCCAAAACTGTTCAACAGCCTCCCATCAAGCATTAGGGGAATTGCCAATAAACCCCTGGCTGCCTTCAAGAGAGAGCTGGACAGATACATAAAGTCAGTGCCGGATCAGCCGGGCTGTGGCTCGTACGTCGGACTGCGTGCGGCCAGCAGTAACAGCCTAGTTGATCAGGCCCTGATCCATCGGGAGGCCTGGTCGTGGACCGGGCCGCGAGGGCGTTGATCCCCGGAATAACCTCCAGGTAACCTCTCCAGGTAACAGTCAATATACACAACCTTACTAAACACAGTCAATACACACAACCTTACTAAACACAGTCAATACACAACCTAACTAAACACAGTCAATACACACAACCTTACTAAACACAGTCAATACACACAACCTTACTAAACACAGTCAGTATACACAACCTTACTAAACACAGTCAATACACAACCTTACTAAACACAGTCAATACACACAACCTTACTAAACACAGTCAGTATACACAACCTTACTAAACACAGTCAATACACAACCTTACTAAACACAGTCAATACACACAACCTTACTAAACACAGTCAATACACACAACCTTACTAAACACAGTCAGTATACACAACCTTACTAAACACAGTCAATACACAACCTTACTAAACACAGTCAATACACACAACCTTACTAAACACAGTCAATATACACAACCTTACTAAACACAGTCAATACACACAACCTTACTAAACAAAGTCAATACACACAACCTTACTAAACACAGTCAATACACACAACCTTACTAAACACAGTCAGTATACACAACCTTACTAAACACAGTCAATACACAACCTTACTAAACACAGTCAATACACACAACCTTACTAAACACAGTCAATACACACAACCTTACTAAACACAGTCAGTATACACAACCTTACTAAACACAGTCAATACACAACCTTACTAAACACAGTCAATACACACAACCTTACTAAACGCAGTCAATATACACAACCTTACTAAACACAGTCAATACACACAACCTTACTAAACAAAGTCAATACACACAACCTTACTAAACACAGTCAATACACACAACCTTACTAAACACAGTCAGTATACACAACCTTACTAAACACAGTCAATACACACAACCTTACTAAACACAGTCAGTATACACAACCTTACTAAACACAGTCAATATACACAACCTTACTAAACACAGTCAGTATACACAACCTTACTAAACACAGTCAGTATACACAACCTTACTAAACACAGTCAATACACAACCTTACTAAACACAGTCAATACACACAACCTTACTAAACACAGTCAATATACACAACCTTACTAAACACAGTCAATACACACAACCTTACTAAACACAGTCAATATACACAACCTTACTAAACACAGTCAATACACACAACCTTACTAAACACAGTCAATATACACAACCTTACTAAACACAGTCAATACACACAACCTTACTAAACACAGTCAATATACACAACCTTACTAAACACAGTCAGTATACACAACCTTACTAAACACAGTCAGTATACACAACCTTACTAAACACAGTCAATACACAACCTTACTAAACACAGTCAATACACACAACCTTACTAAACACAGTCAATACACAACCTTACTAAACACAGTCAATAGACACAACCTTACTAAACACAGTCAATACACAACCTTACTAAACACAGTCAATATACACAACCTTACTAAACACAGTCAATACACCTTAGTGAAGACAGTCAATACACAAACACATCGATGAACAAAGTATAAAGACAAACAACTTGCTGAATACAGTAAATACATACAAACATTTTACCGAACACAGTAAATATACACAAACACCTCGCTGAGCACAGCATATAAACAAACACCTCGTCGAACACAGTATATACACAAAAACCTCAATGAACACAGTACACACACACACACACACACACACACACACACACACCCTCGCTGATCACAGTACACACAAAAAAACACTTCGCTGAACACAGTACACACACAAAAGCCTCGTTGAACACAATATACACACACAAACACCTCGTTGAACACGATGATCAACTTCTTCATTAGCATCAAGCTACTACTGCTGTAGTTATCTAGGTGGACCGACACTCACCACCACAACACTTAACAAATGAATCTTCTCTCCAAGAATATTTCAAGCTGAGACTGTTATCTGTGATCCTTATTAAAAAAAATAAATCTGATTCACGAAATCGTAATAAAACGATCGTAAACGAGCAACTAGTTTAGTGTACACCCCATATTCATCCTGTGGATGGCAGTGCTATAATAAATGGATACGCAAGAGGTCTAGGAAGTAGGCCCCAAAAGGGGCTAACAGGAGTACAGCTCCAATTTGTCTCATGAGATGCAAGCAAATTTAGGATATTTGCTTAATATGTCTTGTATCTTATTTCCATTAATACGATATCTTGACATGTCACATAAGTTATTATACTGTCTATCTCTATATTCCTTAACATTGGACAGTCAAAAAGTGATCAAGAAAGTGACCTTATGGCTGATCAAATATCTTAAAATTACCAAATCACGGAACGGGTGCGATTTGAACCAATGGCAAGTGAATCCTAAAACTCACAGGCCAGTGCGTTATTAACTACTCGGCTGAGAGGTTAGTACATCAGTTCAGTGATATGTTGGCAATCGTGTTATTACGATTTCATGAGTCGTCTCAAAGTTCTGCGATCAAAGCCAAAGAAAACGCACAAACTTCACTGTCTTCCAGGAGAGTTAAGAGATGACTGATGTTCACTGTGTGCTTTAGATGCAGTTCCTACACAGGATGTAGTGATCTGTCCAGTAAATTACCTCTTCTAATAGCGCAAAAAAATGTAAATAATCTAATCACTGCTGACGTTACAATTTTCACCGGAAATAATGTACAACACTAGACACCACAATCGTATCCACCAGCATCTCTATTATTTTGACCACCTTAATGGTTTAGGTTTGTGTGATTGTGTTCACTGTTGAGTAGTATTAGGGAGACCTGACACAGCAGCCAGCGCTTGGCTGCACCTGTGTGCGAGTGTTTGGGAGGAGGGTGAGCAAGGCCACTACGGCACCCTGGTGACGCAGTGTGCGTGTGTGCGCGCCTCTTGTGTGCGTATGTGTGTATACTACAGAGGGTGTGTCTGGCCAGCGGGGAAGGCAGGGTGGGACACACATCTCACCATCAACAAACTCTGCTTCACTACTCTTCCTTCCTTCCTTATACCGAAATTTGCTACTAATTCCTCCTTGTCTCTAGTAAATTTTTTACTTCCTTTTCCTCTTCCTCCTCCAACGCTTTCCCACTTCTCCATCCTGCCCTTCTTTTAGTGCCTAAAGCAGTGGTTGAGGCTCAGGCTTCCCCTCCGGTGACGCTGGCGACGACGGCGGTGGCCGTGGCTCCAGCTCCTCCTCCGGCGACGTCGGCGGCACCACCAGCATCCCCCCCTCCCCATCCTTCCCCTGTGGGTCGGCGGCAGCAGCTGAGTGATTCACACGACGCTTCTCTTCTCGAAAATTTACTCCCGTACAACCATCATTATTATTGCTGATATTACCATCACTATTACCATGGCCACTACCTTTTAACTACCAACCTCATCCCCACGATCAAAAGAGGGGGGAAGAAGAAGGGATACCATGGTAGTAAAGGAGCCGAGGATGCAAGTGGACGGGAGACGAGAGGAGAGGGAGGCGGGAGACCGCAATCAAGGGGATATGTATGGAAGCGGAGGACTGTAGGACGGGAAGGGAGGTAGGGAAGGATGGAAGGTAGGTGAGGGAAGGGAGGAAGGTATGGAATGGAGGGGAAGGGGATGGGGAGGGTCAATGAATGAGGGGAAGCCCGGAGTGATGTCTCCCCTCACGGCGCGCTCACTCACCCCTCCCGACACACACTAGACGCCGTCTCTACCCTCATCACACGCGCAACACATTCATAGGGTTATCAACCCAGGATAACCCAATAAAACGAAGTAGGATAATCCCATAAAACAAGGTAGTATGTCTTATATAAATTCGGGTCAGTCCCTAAGACGCGACGTCCCACATTATCAAAATCTTTGAGTCTTAAGAAACAAGATTGTTAATCACATGGAATCTTAACAATTGCACAATCCAGGGCAACATGGATTTAGAGTAGGTCGCTTCTGTCTTTCGCAGTTACTTGATTGTTATGACATGGTCTTGGATGCAGCGGAAGACAAGAAAAATGGTGAAAAATTGCCGTGTGAAGTGAGAGCTTCACACGGCAAGGGTCTGCGTTCGATTCCCAGCGCGGGTAGAAACATTGGGCGTGTTTCTTTACACTGGTTGTCTATGTTCACCCATCAGTAAAATGGGTACCAAGGAGTTAGTCGACTGGTGTGGGTAGCATCCTGGGACAAGGACCTAATTTGCCCGAAATGCTCTGCATAACATGGGGCTTTCTATATAGTAGTATGTCATTGATGTCAGCTAGGACTGTATACCTTGTACATGTACTTGTAGTAAAAATAATAATAATAATAATAATAATAATAATATTGTTTAAAAAATGCAGAGGTAGTTTACACTGACTTTTCGAGAACTTTTGACGAGCGTGATCATGGTGCATTAGCTCACAAAATAGGTACAAAATGTATAACTGGAAAAGATGGCAGATAAAAACTTAATTCTCTAACGAACAGATCCCAAAGTGTAATAAATAGTGAACAAAGTGAAACTGAGTCTGCCAAAGTGGAAAACTGCCATCTGCTAGACATAGTACTTGCCCAAGTTCTCTTCCTCATTCTTATATCCGACACAGAAGCATAAATTATAGTACCTTACCACACTTTGCATGCTATAAAAGAATATGAATGAGAGTGGCATCCATTGAAGTCACAGCAAACCTCCAAGTTGTCATAAACAATGTCTTCCAGTGGGCCACTAACAAGCTAAGACGCTCAATGACGACAAGTTTCAATTATTCCGTCATGGAAACATTGAGGAAATAAAAACAGGGATGGAGTATAAAACAAACTGGAATCACTCAAGAGAGTGTAAGCCTCCTGTGAGAGACCTTAGGCTTAGAGTGATCCTGTAAGATCTTAACCTTCAACGATGACAAGTCTCACCATCACAGTTGCAAGAAAAATAATACTAAAGCCTTCAAAACAAGAGATGCCAAGTTAATGATAACTTTATATGTCCCTTGTTATCTCTATGCTGGAGTAGTGTTGTACTCTAACAGCTCCGTTCAACGTAGGCAAAACTGCAGACCTGGAGAATGTCCAGAGAACTTCACTGCTCGATTAAATTCAGTCAAGCACTTAAATTGCTGGGAAGGTTTGAAGTCTCTTGAAGAATTAGTCCCAAATCTACATATACACATCATTCCCCATGAAAGTAAGAGACTTGGCAGACGGTGTAAAATACCTCCAATGAAAAGCATGGTTGCAATGAATACACTAAGGGAAAGCTAAGTGTAAAGGGGCCAATATTTTTCAACGTTCTTTCTGCTTACATAACGGTGATTACAAACACTCTTGGCAATCTCCAAGAAAAATCTGGAAAAGTTTCTAAAGTATAAAGTCAGTGCCTGATCAACCAGGCTATGACTGTGGATGACCTGGTTGAGACCTGGCCGCAAGGCCGCTGACCCTCGGGACACACACTAAGTAGACTCCAGACTTCAGATAAAAAAGCATTGGCTTGGTAACAGAGTTGTGGAAGAGGGGAAGAGATTCGGAATAACCTTATTGCAGCTAAAACCTTGTGTACTTTTAAAAATAGGTTAGAAAAGTACATGTATGTGTGTGGGTGGGTGTGAGTTGAACCTGCCTAGCTTGGCCCAGTAGGATTGCCGCAGTGCTCCTTCTTATGTTATGTGAACATGTCATCCCACAAGCGTTAACAACACATAACAGCACCACATAGAAAAAGGCGGCAGGAAAGGAATGGGGAAAATATTAACCAATATGCTTTCGTCACACATTAATATATATGAAAGATTGCTGATACTGCATACACACACACACACACACACACACACACACACACACACACACACACACACAAAGACAGGATGTTCCAGAGATGGGACACAGCAACATGGGGACACAGTTGGAAGTTGAAGACACAGATGAATCAAAGGGATGTTAGGAAGTACTTCTTCAGCCACAGAGTAGTTAGGAAGTGGAATAGTTTGGGAAGCGATGTAGTGGAGGCAGGATCCATACATAGCTTTAAGCAGAGGTATGATAAAGCTCACGGTTCAGGGAGAGTGACCTAGTAGCGACCAGTGAAGAGGCGGGGCCAGGAGCTTGGACTTGACCCCTGTAACCTCAACTAGGTGAGTACAACTAGGTGAGTACACACACACACACACACACACATATATACATACACACACGCACACATGCCACATCCAATGCCCCCACCCACCTCATTACAAACTCCACCCTCACAGCATCCTCCCATAGTTCCTCATCAGGTCTCCCACTTCCCCAACCCCAATGTATCCCCCAGACCACAGTTTTAGAAAAGAAGTTGAAGGTTTGGTATATAAATGCAGACTGAATAACAAGTAAGTGCGAGAAGTGGCATGAAAGAATGAAGGAGGCATCCCTAGACTTAATTGCACTCACAGAAATGAAACTCACCAGGATAACAGATACAATCTTTCCACCTGGATATCAAATCCTCAGGAAAGATTAAGGGAGCAGAGGGGGAGGAGGAGTTGCACTGCTCATAAAAAACCTGTAGGGATTTGAGGAAATGGAAGGAATGGATGTAATGTGCGAAAGGGACTACTTAGTAGGAACAATCCAGTCTGAGGGCCATAAGGTGGTAATTGCAGTAATGTATAATCCGCCACAGAACTACAGGAGGCCAAGAGAAGAATACAACGAGAGCAAATGAGCAATGGTTGACACACTAGCCGAGGTGGCCAGAAGAGCTCACATGGGGGGAGTAGTTACTAGTTATGGATGATTTCAATCGCAAGGAGATTGACTGGGAAAATCTGGAGCCTCATGGGGGTCCCAAAACATGGAAAGCCAAGATGGTGGATGTGGTACTGGAAAATCTCATGCATCAACATGTTAAGAGACACTACCAGAGAGGTGAGGATGATCCAGCAAGACTGGACCTAGCGTTCACCTTGAGTAGTTTGGGTATCGAGGACATCACGTAAGAAAGGCCCCTTGGAAAAGTGATCATGTGGTTCTGTGCTTTGATTACATAGTTCAGCTACAAGTGGAGAGAGTAGCAGGAATAGGATGGGAAAAACCAAACAACAAAAGGGGTGACTCCACAGGCTTGAGGAACTTCCTGCAACACATTCAGTGGGAGTAACAACTGGCAGGAAAACCAGTAAAAATAATAATGGACTGTGTGACAATAAAATACAAGGAGGCAGAGGAGAGGTTTGTTCCCAAGGGAAACAGAAATAATGGGAAGACCAGAATGAGTCCTTGGTTCACCCAAAGGTGTAAGGAGGGAAAAACTAGGTGCACTAGAGAATGGAAAAAGTACAGAAGACAAAGGACCCAGAAAAATAAAGAGATCAATTGAAGAGCGAATATGCACAGATAAGAAGGGAGGCTCAGCGACAATACGATAATGACTTAGCATCGAAAGTTAAGTCTGACCCGAAGCTGTTGTATAGCCACATCAAGAGGAAAACAACAGTCAAGGACCAAGAGGTATGTGAGCTCAACATGAGATTTAAAGAAGTATTTACAGTGGAGACAGGAAGGACTCCAGGAATTCAGAACAGAGAGGTACACCAAGTGCAGGATGAGGTACACACAACCGAGGAGGGGGAGAAGAAGCTGCTGTGTGAACTTGACACCTCAAAGGCGGTGGGACCAGACATCTGTCCGTGGGTCCTTAGAAAGGGAGAAGAGATGCTGTGTGTGCTACTAACAAAGATCTTCAACACATCCACTGAAACTGGGCAACTACCTAAGGTATGCAAGATGGCCAACATAGTCCCAATTTTTAAAAAAAACAGACAGACACGAGGCATTAAACCACAGACCTGTGTCACTAACGTGTACAGTATGCAAAGTCACGGAGATCATCATCAGGAGGAGAGTGGTGGAGTACCTTTCAAGACACAAGCTTATAAACGACAACCAGCACGGTTTCAGGGAAGGATAATTGTGTGTCACAAACCTACTGGAGTTTTATGACAAGTTGACAGACATAAGACAAGAGAGTGAGGGGTGGATAGACTGCATTTTTCTTGGACTGCAAGGCCTTCGACACAGTTCCTCACAAGAGGTTAATGCAAAAGCTAGAGGATCAGGCACACATGACAGGAAAGGCACTGCAATGGATCAGAATATCTGACAGGGAAGCAACAACGAGTCATGGTACGTGACGAGGAGTCAGAGTGGGCGCCTGTGTCGAGAGGGGTTCCACAGGGGTCAGTCCTAGGACCTGTGCTGTTTTTGGTATATGTTAATGACATAACGGAAGGGATAGACTCAGAAGTGTCCCTGATTGCAAATGATGTAAAGTTAATGAGGAGAATCAAATCGGTCGAGGATCAGGGAGGACTGCAAAGAGACCTGGACAGGCTACAAGCCTGGTCCAGCAACTGACTCCTTGAATCTAACCCTGCCAATACAAAGTCATGAAGATCGGGGAAGGGCAAAGAAGACCGCAGACAGAGTATAGTCTAGGTGGCCAAAGACTCACTCAAGAAAAAAGATCTTGGGGTGAGTATAATACAGAGCACATCTACTGAGGCGCACACCAATCAGATAACTGCTGCAGCATACGGGCATCTGGCAAACCTAAGGATAGCGTTCCGAAACCTCATTAAGGAATCGTTCAAGACTCTGTACACCATATACATCGGGACCATACTGGAGTACGCAGCACCAGTTTGGAATCCACACCTGGTCAAGCACGTCAAGAAATTAGAGAAAGTGTAAAGGTTCGCAACAAGACTAGTCCCAAAGCTAAGGGGATTGTCCTACGAAGAAAAGTTAAGAGAAACTGGTCTGGCGACACTGGAGGACAGGAGGGTCAGGGGAGACATGATACCGACATACAAAATACTGAGAGGAATAGACATGGTGGACAAAGACAGGATGTTCCAGAGATGGGACACACAAACAAGGGGTCACAAATGGAAGTTGAAGACTCCTATGAGTCAAAGGGATGTTAGGAAGTATTTCTTCAGTCATAGAGTTGTCAGGCAGTGAAATAGCCTAGAGAGTGACGTAGTGGAGGCGGGAACCATACATAGTTTTAAGACGAGGTTTAATAAAGCTCATGGAACAGGGAGAGAGAGGACCCAGTAGCAACCAGTGAAGAGGCGAGGCCAGGAGCTAAGACTCGACCCCTGCAACCACAAATAGGTGAGTACAAATAGGTGAGTAGGCATACATACACACACACATACACACACACACACATACACCAGTACGGTTTCATGGAAGGCAAATCCTGTGTCACAAACCTTCTGGAGTTTTATGATAAAGTAACAGAAGTAAGACACGAGAGAGAGGAGTGGGTTGATTGCACCTTCTTGGACTGCAAGAAGGCCTTCGACACAGTTTCTCACAGAAACTAGAGGATCAGGCGTGTATAACGGGAAGGGCATTTCAATGGATCAGAGAATACCTGACAGGGAGGCAACAACGAGTCATGGTACGTGATGAGGTATCACAGTAGGTGCCTGTGACGAGTGGGGTCCCACAGGGGTCGGTCCTAGGACCAGTGCTATTATTGGTATATGTAAATGACATGATGGAAGGGATAGAATCAGAGGTGTCCTTGTTCGCAGATGATGTGAAGTTAATGAGGAGAATTAAATCAGATGAGGATCAGGCAGGCCTTCAAAGAGACCTGGACAGGCTGGACACGTGGTCCAGCAACTGGCTTCTCGAATTCAACCCTGCCAAATGCAAAGTCATGAAGATCGGAGAAGGGCAAAGAAGACTGCAGACAGAGTATAGGCTAGGTGGCCAACGACTGCAAACCTCGCTCAAGGAGAAAGATCTTGGCGTGAGCATAACACCGAACACGTCTCCGGAAGCACACATCAACCAGATAACTGCAGCAGCATATGGGCGCCTGGCAAACTTGAGATTAGCATTCCGATACCTAAGTAAGGAATCTTTCAAGACACTGTACACCGTGTACGTCACGCCCATACTGGAGTATGCAGCACCAGTTTAGAACCCGCACCGGGTCAAGCACGTTAAGAAATTAGAGAAAGTGCGAAGGTTTGCGACAAGGTTAGTTCCAGAGCTAAGGGGAATGTCCTATGAAGAAAGGTTGAGGGAAATCGGCCTGACGACACTGGAGGACAGGAGGGTCAGGGGAGACATGATAACGACATACAAAATACTGAGTGGAAAAGACAAGGTGGACAGAGACAAGATGTTCCAGAGAGGTGACACAGACACAAGGGGTCACTCTTGGAGGTTGAAGACTCAGATGAGCCACAGGGATGTTAGGAAGCATTTCTTCAGTCACAGAGTGGTCAGGAATTGGAACAGTCTGGCGAGTGATGTAGTGGAGGCAGGAACCATACATAGCTTTAAGACGAGGTATGATAAAGCTCATGGAGCAGGGAGATAGAGAGGACTTAGTAGCGTTCAGTGAAGAGGCGGGGGCAGGAGCTGAGTCTCAACCACTGCAACTACAATTAGGCGAGTACAATTAGGTGAGTACACACACACACACACACACACACACACACACACACACACACACACACACACCAGTGAAGAAGCGGGGCCAGGAGTTGTGAATCGACCCCTGCAACCACAACTAGGTGAGTACACACAGAAGTTGTGAATCGACCCCTGCAACCACAACTAGGCGAGTACACGTCTCAAACGAGATGAACTATATAAGCATCCCCATGATAACAAATTAATATTAAATTTTTCATTTAAATTATTTTACTATAATACATTTGCACATATGTACCTTAAATATCAAAGAAACAGGATGCATTATTATTAAAATTAGTAAAACTGAAAAGTACGTTTACTGTGAGCTATATGACATTTTACAAGGCTGGAGCAAAAATGAAGTTTATCTAACACACTCATCACACGTTTATAAAATTGCTCACCGTGTCCATATCTTGCTGCCAAGTTTGTCAAGGTTACGAACCAAAACCAGCATGGTACCAAAACCAGCATGGTACCAAAACCAGCATGGTACAGTAGGTGGTCAGGCCTCAAACACCTTTTATTGAACAGCAATAAAGGAATGTGGCTCGCTGCACTTGTCAAAACCTTCCCTAACATGAGCCAGTTCAGGAAGAGAGCTAAAAGGTACTTAATGAATGAAACTACAGAGGGAGGAAAGTGATTTATTTTATAGCTAACATTGATGTACCTATTATTGTAAGCTGATCCTGTCTTTAATGTTAAAGTAAACAATTCAGTTTACTTTATTCCTATTGTAAAACTGATTTTCACACAGCTGAGTTACTCAGCTGTTTTAACTTTCAAAGTCATATATAATCCTGATTGATATCTACTGTAACTTACTTGCTAGGCTTTAAATAATAAGATATTACAAGCAACCCAATGGAAGTCACTGACTTTTTTCTGAAGTTATCCTAGGTAATTTACATATGTTAAAATATATATTACAGTTGCACTTATGTGCACCTGTACGTAAATAAAGTTAATAATTATGAGTCTTAAGGAGTTTCCACTCACGTTTTGCTTTGAACGTTTTCTCTTTAACATCAAAGAAAACGTTGACTCCTAGTGTAAACTAACGAAAACTACTTCAGCACCAACATAGCAAATAACATACTGCAGTTACTCCATGTTCTTGTGTTGTACAGAGATGATATTGAGTTGCATGTGAAATAATTCATTTATACAAGAGTACTGACAGAAAAACGGATAATTTTGTTCAGGGTGAATTTACAGATATTTACAGATGTTTTTACACTGGTAGTGTGACTTTGTCAATGGTCCAAGTCGGACCAAAACGTCGTCGTAAGCTTCTCTCTTTTATGTGCGGGTTATTTGTGTATGTAGTGTGTTATTATTAACGAGTGTATTACTTCCATTCTTTGTGTATTAGTCAGGTTCTAGCTACAAAGGAACTATAAAAAAGAACTATAAAAGGAACTATAAGAAAGGGCAATTTAATTTAGTCTAATGCAACTAAATCCACACAAATCAATCTATCACAAATAACAAATTAAAAATGGGGAAAGTAAATATATTCCACTCATGTACAATTTATGAATTCTTATTAGAACAATGTGCATGGTCAATATACTCTGTCAAAGACGGCGATGGAGTGATTGATGGCGGAAGTGTTTTTTTTTTTGTGGGGGGAGGGGAGGAGGTCACACAACATCGATGGGAGACGGCCGGTGTGTTAATAATACCTTGGCGCCGAGCTCATGCTAGACGTTTTGATCCAAGGCAGCCAGCGTTCAGGCAGGAGGTTTACAGCTTTTCATCTCATCCCCTGGATGCATAGACCAACTAGAGATTTTAACAATGCTAAGAATTCGCAAGAACATGCGAAATATTCACAAACACGTCTAGCGTGAGCTGGGCGCCAAGGCATTGGTCCAGTGTGGTACGGATGGTAAAGCACTGCGTATCTTGTTCCAAGGTTCGTAGATTCGAGTCACCTTCGGCCAGAGATCAGTGTTTGAATATTTCGCCTGTTCTTGCGAATTCCTAGTGTGTGTGTGTGTGTGTCGTGCCGAATATTTAAACTGGTTAATTAGCAAGAATTCATTTAAAATTAAGTCCATTCTAAAATTTTTTCTTATACGTTCAAGGATATATTTTTCTCATTTACGTTAATTTAAAAATTAATAATTTTTTATCAAAAGAACCTTAGAAAACTTACCTACCCTTATTATAAAAAAGACCAATTTAATTTAGTCTAATGCAACTAAATATATTTTAGATAAGTTTACAACAGTTTAATAATAAATTATTGTAAACAAACACAATGAAATATATTTTTTTCGTTAGGTTCAGAATGACTTTTGCGAAATTATTACATACACAAATTTTCGCTTGCCTTATTCGGTAGGAAGAGCGTTGCTATTTAAGCCAAAATCGAAAGTTTTACCTATTCGGCACGGCGCATATATGTTAAATACTATGTTGAAAATGGTACATAATACCTACAAGTTGAAGAGTAAAACACATGTGCAACAGTTGGGTATATTGTTGACTGAAGGTTTGGCTCACACAGCAGGTTTCTTCAGTCACATACAGAGGCAACAAGCCTGATAACGAAATAAAGATGTAATTATACTAATGTAGGTAGAATTACCAACAATATGTTAGGTAAGAGAACACATGTACAGTACGTGTCCTTTTACCTAACAAGATGACATCAGTTGATGGACTGAGTATATCTTTACCTCGCTATCACTACTGCCTCTCTATGTGACTAAAGAAGTCTACTAAGCGAAACTTTTCAACCAACAATAAAGATGTGAATAAAGGGTTTACAAAACCAACAAGTTGATAAATGAGACACTTATGCAACATGTGGGTATTTTTATTCTGGAAACGTTTCGTCACGCAGTGGCTTCTTCAGTCCAATGCAGAGAAAGGTGAAAGATGAGGAGGAAGAGTTTGAGGTAATCAGTCCCTCAGCCTGGAGTCGATGTGTTTAGCCCACCAGTCTTAACATAAGTGCAGCATATGCACTTGATGGTGTACACCATCAAGAGTCTTAAGAGCGACCTTCATTTGTCCCTGAATGAAAGTCGATCACCGGAAAAAAAAAATCCAGAGGAGTTTCAGGATGAATTGATTAATTTTAATAGGCTGGAGGTGCCGTGGGAACATACCAGGTGTGTTTTAATTTGAGCAGAGCTGAAGCGAGGCAGGCACCCGCTCCATCCAATCTGAGTAACTGTGCGAGTAAAATAAGAGCAGCAGGTATTCCTGAGAGTCTCTGTCCCACAACAACAGCCCGTCACCAGGTTATGATATTGTCTCTCCATCACTAAAACGTAATTGTTATAAAACTAAAATACAAATAAAATACAATAAAAATCAAATACATTTGCTATATTTATTTTTCACAGTGACCATAGCGCTGCACACCAAGTGGGCGTGATGCTGCCACAACCCAAATATCTCTTGATTTAAAAACAATGCAGAACTGTCCTATCAAGGGAGGTAGGTACCTGGAGGTCATCATGAACAAGGTACTTACTGCACTGTAGTGCCAGAGTCATCATGCACCAAACAAATGTATGAGGTCACGAGACAAAGTACTCACCACTCAGGACAGTGAGAGGTCAGGAGACAAGGTACTCACCATTCAGGACTGTGAAAGGTCAGGAGACACAAGGTACTCACCACTCAGTACTGTGAGAGGTCAGGAAACACAAAGCACTCACCCCAAGCAGGTCTCACCCTCCACTGCTCACTCACCTGTAACAACACAACACAGTTATAATGTTCTCTCCTAATAACATTATCAATAAAAGTAGCTTTGTTAAATCATTTACACTTAACTATTATACCCAGAAGCAAATTTTGATAACCAGACGCCAGTGAAATGCATCGCAAGATATACTTCAAGATTATGATTAATCACAGTGATACAAAAACAACAAGTAACTGAACATTGCCCTAGAATTAAAATACAAGTAAACACAGGTCACCAATAAAAAAAAAATCGAGAAAAGCCTCTCGGCGTGTTACCTCAGTTTATCTCGAACCACACATTTTATGAAAGATTTTTCTCACACTTCACTTTCGTAACATCATTTGCGGATAAAAAAAAAACACGGGTAACCTCGATAGAGGGGACACAAAAAAAATGCAAGAGGATACATAGAGTCTTCCAGTGGGAAGTAGAAAATAACATTTTGTTCAACTGTGGCACATTCCAACTGCTAAAATATGGAATAAAATAAGAATCTCAAAATGGACACAGTATACAAGACACAGGAGGACCACCAACACAAAGAAAGGAACATGTTTAAGACCAGAATGTTATTTATTAATGCCAACTTACCAGTCATTTAAAGAACATAACGTAAATGTTCCGAAAGCCAGAAAAATGTGTGTATGTGTGTGTGTGTGGGGGGGAGGGAGGTGGATAATGCGAACTTTCCAAACAAGAAAGATATTGCCAATGGTGACATTATTCAAACTGCTCGTGCTATCTTCATTCAGGGCTGGAAAGATAGAGCCGGAGCTGGTAAACAACATTTACAGCCCACATAGAGCCAATAAAACAAATTACTGGGAACACCTAAAAGTACTGATTATGTACTCTCTAAACTAGGAACATACTGGAGGGCCAAGTACCTAATGTACTGGAGAGGTAATGAAGTTTAAAATAAACCCAGTGAAAAGCAGGGAAGGTACGAGCACAACACGAGGACAATATCAACATCCCTGAGCCCAGACCATTCAACATGTTACCTGCAGATGTCAAAAATACTGCAGGATCAAATGTAGAAATTTCCAAGAGGAAACTGAATAACTACCTCTGTCAAGTGTCAGATCAACCAGGCTGTGATGGATATGTGGGCCAGAGGGCCAGCAACAACTTGACTGACCACCACCAGTGAAGCCTGACCCCAGGCTGGGCAGCGGAAGTAGGAAGATTCTCAAACCAGTCACAGGTATATTACAGGTACATTGAAGGAACACAATATTAACATGACAACTGCATGTAAAACTGCGAGTTGGACAAGAAGGCCCTTCAAGATAAAAAATAATGATTTTTTAAGGCACTTACTAGCCTGGAATATTCCTGTAGAGTAACAGCCCCTTATAAGGCAGGTGAAACTACAGCTCTGGTGAATGAACAGAGAACTTCCGCTGTCCGCATCAATTCAATAACTTATCTAAATTACCGTAACGCACAAAATCCATCAAATTATTGTTATTAGTCACAAAAAATCACTGAGCCCGTGTGGTGCAATAAATAAGAAAAACATGCTTTTAATCCTTATTGTAACTTTAACCAAAGTGGTCTGTTAGATGATCATATAACAAAGCAACAGTGTTCTAGCACAGCCAAAGAAAATATAATTTACACCTGGGAAATACCGGAAGGACTAGCTCTAAAATACCTTCTTAGGAGAGTGGGAAATATGGACGATAATGTAAAATACTCCAATGACACTAACACTAAAATATAAGGAATTAGACACATGTACAACACCTGGGTATCTTTATTTGAAAACGTTTCGCCAACCAGTAACTTTATGAATTCAAAGATGATACACGAAGACAGTAGATAATGAATTAATGAGCCTCAGCCTTACAAAACTATACACAGAAGACAATGGAAGACAAGGTAATCAGTTCCTCAGCTTAAAAGCCTGTGTTCAGTAATGTAGTCTTGATGAATCTGAAACACAGGTAGGAAAATGGACGATTACGTATATACTGGAGTCAGATGAGGTGCAGCAACTGAAATCATCATATGTGGGCAGTATAAGTAGGTCATAGGTCAGACGTTAGGAAAAGGTTGAAGACATCTTCTCACCCAACTCTTAGCCATGACCTACTTCCATCAGTGAGTCTCGCCCACATGTGACGGTAACTTCAACTGTTGCACTTCAGTATATAAGAGCCCATCTTCCCGCCTATGCCTCAGAATCATCAAGACTAATGTACTGACCTGCTTCTAGGCTGAGGGACAGATTACCTCATCTTCCACCATCTTCTGTGTATAGTTTTGAAAGACTGATTACATCATCTACTGTTTTCGTCTATCATCTCGAATTGTGATGCTGGCTGGCGAAATGTCTTCCTATTAAGCCCCCCGGGAGTTGCAAATGGGTTTAATTGCTCATCTTGTCGACACTGTACATCATTACTGTAATAATATTAAAGGATAACTTAGCAAGTATAATGGAACAAAGACTTTACACTCTTCTATCAAATATAAAGTGAATTATCAATGCTGATCTGCCAGACAGTTCAACTGGTACTACACTAAGTAAGTACTATACCCCCTCCCCTCCCCTCCCCCAGCGAAACAAATGCGAGCAGACACAAAGTTGGCACCATACAAAAAACTGCAATAATAAACAAATAGTTGAACATCACACAAAAATAATTAGAAAACTACATTATATAATACAAAATTATATATACATTTTAGTTTTCATCTTCATCAACTAAAGAACATCTAGAAAAGACTTATTATATAAAGAAGATTTACATGAAAAAGACATCATTATATTGGTATGGTTCAGCGAGTATCACACAAGAGACTTGGACATCTTGAGAATTTTAAGCTAATGTGTGAGGACAGGAAAAATAGGAAAGTAATACTAGAGTGTTAAACTGAATAATAGATGACGGAGCGAGCAGAGGCGGCAGCCTGCCATTATTGGAACTACTCTGAGACACACTAGGAAGGTGGAACCTGCCTGCACGCATACACAGCAACACTGACTAGAAACACAAATGAGCAAGATGATTTGAAACAAGCCTAGAAGGTGAAGGTGGCTGAAGTGAGGGGATGAAAAAAACAACTGCTGACAGTAACACAGTACTCTATTCAATGATTACGGACTTACAACACAACCTCATGTGAAGAGAGAATGTGGTGCAGTATTATGTGACTGTCGAGACAGATCCCATATATCAAATTAAAACTGTGTGCATGTAAATGCCAACGCTCGAAGAGACTACCCTCTGTACTGAGCTGCCAGACATAAACTGTTTAAATTATTTCCTAACTGTACTTAAATACAGGTTAATTTACGCAACCATAACTTTACCTTAGAATAACAAAAGTTAAACTTGTATATAATTAGTCAAAAATAAAGTAATAATAAAATAAAAAAGCGATGGTATATTATGGTCCTTCAAGATTTCAAGTTGAAGAGAACATTTTCGCGTTATTTCTGTACTACTGAATGTGGGTTATTTAAATACATTTATGTAAATATATACACATTATGTATACACATGGTGCCTAATAAGCCGAATAAGACAAACTGAACTGTCCTAAAAGCTGTACTCTTCAAAAGTTTTATTTTATGAAATAAATACATTTTTTTTCATTGAATATGGAGTAAATCTGTTTAGTTTACCATCATGTATAGACATGATAGAATTAATAGATCACAGGGAGGAGTAAGACTCTTTGTAAAAGTGACTTTCTGTTGCACAGAAGTGCTGAACTCTATGAATGATATAGTAGAAATCCTAGGCATTAAAAGTTGAAAATAGGAATTTGGTAATTATCTAAGTATACAAACCACCATCAGCAACCTGCTGAGGAATTCACAGATCAGTTCAGGAAGACAGACTGCTATCTGGATAGGCTAGAAAATCACACATCAAACTTTTTATTCCTTGGAGATTTTAATCTCCCTCATGTAAAATGGAAGATGGCGCAACGTAATGTTATACCAAAACAGGAAGCACCCTGGCTCAACAGGCACATGCCAGGGAACTAATGAGGCTTTGTGAAAATTACTCATTGAACCAACAGATAACTGATCCCACTATAAATGAAAATATCATGGATTTGATCTTCACAAACAACGCGAGGAGCTAATCAAAGACATAACAGTTACAAAAATAAATATACTCAGACATAAGCACCCTAAATCCCCACCAGTGCCTAGAGAAGCTGAATAGAGAAGCATACAAGGTATGTACAACTGAGGAAACCCAGAGGAAGATCAGATATAGAGAGCGTAGATGGTACAGAAGAAGCAAACGGGTTACTGAATTGCTTAAAAACACAAATATGCTACAACAGAGGAAAGATTGTCTTAGCCGAGAGATCACTGAATTAGAGCAAAAACCTAGGATGTCATACCTAACAGAAGAAGTACAAAGGGAACAAAGGGCCATACAGGATATTAAAAGAAACTCAAAATATTTCTATTCTTATGCAAAATCCAAGCTAAGAACTACCTGCAGAATTGGACCATTATTGAGGAGATTCGTATACAGATAATGAAAGAAAATGAGCGAAATCCTAAAAGAATATTACGAGTCGGTGTTCAGCAACTCATTAAATGACAGCAAGACAGGAAATGCAGAAATATTTTTTACTCCAGCAGAAGGCCGCGCAGACCAACTGACAGTACAAATACGAAAAAGAAATGGACAACATGCCTACTCATTCAGCACTTGGACAAGATTCATGGAATGCTCTATTTATAACGAAGGGCAAAGTACCACTAGCACGAGCCCTCAGTATTCTTTGGAGAAAGAGCTTAGATCTAGGTGAAATACAGGAGGCCTTAAAGAGTGCATACATAGCCCCTTTGCATAAGGGAGGTAGTAGAGCACTAGCTAAAATTTACAGACCAGTAGCCCTAACTTTTCACATCAGAAAAACCATCGAAAGAGTGATGAGACGGCAGATTACAAATTTCATGGACCAGCACAACCAGTATAACCCGAACCAGCATGGTTTTAGAGCAGGACGATCATGCCTGTCAGAGCTGCTGAACCATTATGACAATTACGGAGGAACTGGAAGACGACCAAAACACAAATGTGATTTACACAGATTTTGCAAAGGCGTTTGACAAATGCGATCATGGAGTGATAGCTCACAAAATGAGGACCATGGGCATTACGGAGAAGGTAGGCAGATGGATTTTAGGTTTCCTAACACACAGAACACAAAAAGTAGTAGTAAACATAACAAGATCCAGCATCAGCGAGATCAAAAGCTCAGTGCCCCAGGGCACCTTCCTGGCACCTCTGCAGTTCCTCATCCTCATAGCAGACATAGATAAAAACACCCGGTCACACTTTTGTATCATCATTTGCAGATGACACTAAAATAAGCATGAAAGTCAGTACGGTAGAGGACACTGAAAAAGTACAGGAAGACATAAACAGGGTTTTCCAGTGGGGAGTGGAGAACAACATGACTTTCAATGGTGATAAGTTCCAGGTGCTCAGGTATGGAAAGAATAAAGAGCTCAAAAGGAACACTGTGTACAAAACTCAAGAGAGTCACCAAATAGAACGAAAGGAACACGTAAAAGACCTGGGAATAATTATGTCAGCTGACCTTTCTTTTAAAGACCATAACAAGACAAAGATCACGATAACCAGAAAAGATGACGGGGTGGGTAAAAAGAATTTTCAAAACAAGGGAAATAATGCCAATGGTGACACTCTTCAAATCGCTAGTGCTCCCTCATTTAGAATACTGCTCAATGCTGACGGCCCCGTTCAGGCCAGGAGAAATATCAGAGATGGAACAAATACAGACATCGTTTACGGCTCTCACTGAGCCAGTAAAGCACCTAAACTACTGGGAACACCTGCAAGTCATGAACATGTACTCACTGGAGAGGAGGAAAGAAAGATACATGATAATATATACTTGGAAAGTACTCGAGGGCCTGGTCCCAAATCTGCACACTACCATAACAACATACTGGAGTGAGATATATGGGAGGAAGTGTAAAATAAACCCCAGTGCGGTGGGGACAATAAGGAAACATTGTATCAACGTCCGGGGTCCCAGGCTATTCAACATCTTACCAGCAGATATCAGAAACACGGCTGGAACAAGTTTAGAAGTCCTCAAGAGGAAACTGGACAAGTATCTTCACTAGGTGCCAGATCAACCAGGCTGTGATGGATACGTGGGGCAGACGGCCTCCAGCAGCAACAGCCTGGCTGACCAGGCAAGCACCAAACGAGCCTGGTCCATGGCCGGGCTCCGAGAGTAGAGAAATTCTCGAAACTCTTCAAAGGTATAAAGGTAAAGGTATAATGACATAATGAACATAGATCATAGATCAATTTAAATTTATTTCGTATTAAAATCAATTATATATATATATATATATATATATATATATATATATATATATATATATATATATATATATATATACATACATATATATATATATATATATATATATATATATATATATATATATATATATATATTTATTACCGCACTGGCCGATTCCCACCAAGGTAGGGTGGCCCGAAAAAGAAAAACTTTCACCATCATTCACTCCATCACTGTCTTGCCAGAAGGGTGCTTTACACTACAGTTTTTAAACTGCAACATTTACACCCCTCCTTCAGAGTGCAGGCACTGTACTTCCCATCTCCAGGACTCAAGTCCGGCCTGCCGGTTTCCCTGAATCCCTTCATAAATGTTACTTTGCTCACACTCCAACAGCACGTCAAGTATTAAAAACCATTTGTCTCCATTCACTCCTATCAAACACACTCACGCATGCCTGCTGGAAGTCCAAGCCCCTCGCACACAAAACCTCCTTTACCCCCTCTCTCCAACCTTTCCTTGGCCGACCCCTACCCCACCTTCCTTCCACTACAGACTGATACACTCTTGAAGTCATTCTGTTTCGCTCCATTCTCTCTCTCTCTCTCTCTCTCTCTTATATATATATATATATATATATATATATATATATATATATATATATATATATATATATATATATATATATATATATATATATATATATATATATATGTCGTGCCGAATATGTAAAACTGGTCAATTAGCAAGAACTCATTTAAAATTAAGTCCTTTCTAAAATTTTCTCTTGTACGTTTAAAGATATATTTTTTTCATTAATGTTGATGTAAAAAAATTTAATTTTGCACCAAAAGAATCTTAGAAAACTTACCTAACCTTATTATAACAAGAACAATTTATTTTAGCCTAACCCAACTATATATATTTTAGATTTGTTTACAATAATTTAATACTAAACAAACACAGTGAAATATATTTTTTTCGTTAAGTTCAGAATGATTTTGGCGAAATTATTGCATACACAAATTTTCGCTTGTCCTATATGGCAAGATGAGCGTTGCTATTTAAGCCAAGATCGCAAGTTCTGCCTATTCGGCACGACATATATACACACACACACACACGTATATATATTCATTGTATTCAGACTGATTTGGGCAGATTTATTGTATAACCAAAGTTTCACTCTTCTTCAGAAAAAAATACTGTTTCTTTTTAAGCTAAACTCACCAGTTCATCATATTTAGCACGACATACAATCGCATACCACTTTCGGGCTTTGTGTTCCGCGCTACTCCATCTACACCTGCTGCTGCCATCTGGTGGGCTCAGTTCAAACCTAGAGTTGAGTGCATGAGACCCTGTTTCATCTTCACTTATCTGGTAGACCTACGACCAGGACGTCCAGCCCCCCCCTCCCCCCCGTCCCCTTCTACCTGGCTAGGTCTCGGCCTGGCGTGGGCTAGTAACCTACCACGCTGCCTCTACCATATACCCAATAAACTTAGGACTTACCTCCGAACATTATTATTCAACTAGATATTCGGTATCTCGATATACTTGGTGACAGCCGTGGTTGCAGCAGTTGTGTTATTAAAGTCAGACGGTACTTCACCACCCGGGCTCCACCCGGGCCCTCAGCTACCATGCAAAGTAGGACAAAACCAACTCGGTTATATTTTTTCTGTTTTTATTTGGCTCGTATACTCATTATGTTAGGTTACGTTACGTTACGTTATGCTCATTATGTTAGGATAGGTTACGGTACGTTACGTTATGCTCATTATGTTAGGTTAGGTTACGGTACGTTACGTTATGCTCATTAAGTTAGGTTAGGTTAGGGGGTTGGGATGGGTTCGGTTAGATTAGGGGAGTTGGGTTAGGTTAGGTTAGGGGGGTTGGGTTAGGTGTGGTTGGGTTAGGATAGGTTGGGAGTGGTTGGGTTAGGTTAGGTTAAGTTAGGTTACGGGAGATTGGGTTAGGTTAGGGGAGCTGGGTCAGATTAGGTTGGGTTAGGTTAGGCGGGTTAGGTTGGGGGTTAGGTTAGGGGGGTTAGGTTGGGGGTTAGGTTAGGGGGGTTGGGTTAGGTTAGAGGGGTTGGGTTAGGTTAGGGGGGGTTGGGTTAGGTTTGGGGGGTTGGGTTAGGTTAGGGGGGGCTGGGTTAGGTTAGGGGGGGTTGGGTTAGGTTAGGGGAGGTTGGGTTAGGTTAGGGGGGCTTGGGTTAGGTTAGGGGGTTGGGTTAGGTTAGGGGGGGTTGGGTTGGGTTAGGTTAGGGGGGTTGGGTTAGGTTAGGGGGGTTGGGGGGGTTGGGTTAGGTTAGGGGGTTGGGTTAGGTTAGGGGGGTTGGGTTAGGTTAGGGGGGGTTGGGTTAGGTTAGGGGGGGTTAGGTTAGGGGGGTTGGGTTAGGTTAGGGGGGTTGGGTTAGGTTAGGGGGGGTGGGTTAGGTTAGGGGGGGTTGGGTTAGGTTAGGGGGGTTGGGTTAGGTTAGGGGGGGTGGGTTAGGTTAGGGGGGGTTGGGTTAGGTTAGGGGGGTTGGGTTAGGTTAGGGGGGTTGGGTTAGGTTAGGGGGGTTGGGTTAGGGGGTTGGGTTAGGTTAGGGGGGTTGGGTTAGGTTGGGGGGTTAGATTAGGGGGGTTGGGATAGATTAGGGGGGGTTGGGTTAGGTTAGGGGGGGTTGGGTTAGGTTAAGGGGGGTTGGGTTAGGTTAGGGGGGTTGGGTTAGGTTAGGGGGGGTTGGGTTAGGTTAGGGGGGCTGGGTTAGGTTAGGGGGGTTGGGTTAGGTTAGGGGGGGTTGGGTTAGGTTAGGGGGTTGGGTTAGGTTAGGAGGGTTGGGTTAGGTTAGGGGGGTTGGGTTAGGTTAGGAGGGTTGGGTTAGGTTAGGGGGGTTGGGTTAGGTTAGGGGGGTTAGGTTAGGAAGGGTTGGGTTAGGTTAGGGGGGGTTGGGTTAGGTTAGGGGGGGTTGGGTTAGGTTAGGGGGGGTTAGGTTAGGGGGGTTAGGTTAGGGGGGTTGGGTTAGGTTAGGGGGGTTGGGTTAGGTTAGGGGGGTTGGGTTAGGTTAGGGGGGTTGGGTTAGGTTAGGGGGGTTGGGTTAGGTTAGGGGGGGTTGGGTTAGGTTAGGGGGGGTTGGGTTAGGTTAGGGATGGTTGGGTTAGGTTAGGGGGGGTTGGGTTAGGTTAGGGGGGTTGGGTTAGGTTAGGGGGGGTTGGGTTAGGTTAGGGGGTTAGGTTAGGGGGGGTTGGGTTAGGTTAGGAGGGTTGGGTTAGGTTAGGGGGGGTTGGGTTAGGTTAGGGGGGGTTGGGTTAGGTTAGAGGGGTTGGGTTAGGTTAGGGGGGTTAGGTTAGGGGGGGTTGGGTTAGGTTAGGGGGGGTTGGGTTAGGTTAGGGGGGTTGGGTTAGGTTAGGGGGGTAGGGTTAGGTTAGGGGGGTTGGGTTAGGTTAGGGGGGTTGGGTTAGGTTAGGGGGGGTTGGGTTAGGTTAGGGGGGTTGGGTTAGGTTAGGGGGGTTGGGTTAGGTTAGGGGGGGTTGGGTTAGGTTAGGGGGGGTTGGGTTAGGTTAGGGGGGTTGGGTTAGGTTAGGGGGGTTGGGTTAGGTTAGGGGGGTTGGGTTAGGTTAGGTGGGTTGGGTTAGGTTAGGGGGGTTGGGTTAGGTTAGGGGGGTTGGGTTAGGTTAGGGGGGGTTGGGTTAGGTTAGGGGGGTTGAGTTAGGTTAGGGGGGGTTAGGTTAGGGGGGGTTGGGTTAGGTTAGGGGGGGTTGGGTTAGGTTATGGGGGGTTGGGTTAGGTTAGGGGGGTTGGGTTAGGTTAGGGGGGTTGGGTTAGGTTAGGGGGGGTTGGGTTAGGTTAGGGGGGGTTGGGTTAGGTTAGGGGGGGTTGGGTTAGGTTAGGGGGTTGGGTTAGGTTAGGGGGGGTTGGGTTAGGTTAGGGGGGGTTGGGTTAGGTTAGGGGGGTTGGGTTAGGTTAGGGGGGGTTGGGTTGGGTTAGGTTAGGGGGGTTGGGTTAGGTTAGGGGGGTTGGGTTAGGTTAGGGGGGGTTGGGTTAGGTTAGGGGGGGTTGGGTTAGGTTAGGGGGGTTGGGTTAGGTTAGGGGGGGTTGGGTTAGGTTAGGGGGGGTTGGGTTAGGTTAGGGGGGGTTGGGTTAGGTTAGGGGGGGTTGGGTTAGGTTAGGGGGGTTGGGTTAGGTTAGGGGGGGTTGGGTTAGGTTAGGGGGGGTTGGGTTAGGTTAGGGGGGTTGGGTTAGGTTAGGGGGGTTGGGTTAGGTTAGGGGGGGTTGGGTTAGGTTAGGGGGGGGTTGGGTTAGGTTAGGGGGGGGGTTGGGTTAGGTTAGGGGGGGGTTGGGTTAGATCAGGTGGTAGTGAAATAAACTTAAATAAAACTTAGTATTTAATGAGGTTTTCAGTATTGTACTTGTTTTATTGTTTCAAAGCTCCGGTATGATGTTTATTTTGATCATTTTTTAAGTGTGCAAATAAGTTTTTGTAAAAGTGAGATATAAATTTATAATGTAAGTGTATATTGTCGTCGGGGGAGGGGGGATTGTCCTCGGGGGAGGGGGGATTGTACTCGGGGGAGGGGGGATTGTCCTCGGGGGAGGGGGGATTGTCCTCGGGGGAGGGGGATTGTCCTCGAGGGAGGGGGGATTGTCCTCGGGGGAGGGGGATTGTCCTCGGGGGAGGGGGATTGTCCTCGGGGGAGGGGGGATTGTCCTCGGGGGAGGGGGGTTGTCCTCGGGGGAGGGGGGATTGTCCTCGGGGGAGGGGGGATTGTCCTCGAGGGATTCTGTCCTAGGGGGTTTTGTCCTCGAAGGGTTTTGTCTTAGGGAGTTTTGTCATAGGAGGTTTCTTCCTGGGGTTTTTGTCCTAGGGGGTTTTGTCCTCGCGGGGTTTTGTCCTGGAGTTTTTATCTTAGGGGATTTTGTCCTATGGAGTTTTGTCCTAGGGGGTTTTGTCCTAGGGAATTTTGTTCTAGAGGGTTTTGTCCTAGGATGTTTTGTCCTAGGGGATTTTTTTGTCCTAGACTCTTCATCGCCCCATCCAAGTAGAAGCATGTGGTGTGCAGGAAGTCATCCTGTTGTCCTGTCTCGTAGCCGCATCATCCAGACACACGTATATGCACGATTTATGACCAATGTAACAGATACAAAGTAACAATATAAAGATACAATGTAACAATATAACAGATACCAGGTAGCAATGTAACGCATACAAAGTAACAATATAACAGATACAAGGAATAATATTACAGATACACGGTAACAATGTAACAGATACAAGGTAACAATATAATATACAATGTAACAATATAACAGATCCAAGATAACAATATAACATATACAAGTTAACAATATAACAGATACAAGGTAACAATATAATACATACAAGGTAACAATATAACAGATACAAGGTAACAATATAACAGATACAAAGTAACAATATACTGGTCATAAGGGAACAATATACTTGTCATCAGGGAACAAGATATTGGTCACAAGGGAACAATATATTAGACACAGGGTAACAATATACTGGTCACAAGGGAACAATATATTACATACAAGGGAACAATATACTGGTCACAAGGGAACAATATATTAGATACACTGGTTACAAGGGAACAATATACTGGTTACAAGGGAACAA
>NC_091301.1:29084403-29186903 GCF_038502225.1 Cherax quadricarinatus | reverse complement strand
AGCAGTACAGTGTTTTTAAACACTCTAAGTGTGGTGCTAGAATTTTCAGTATACCATTATAATGGCTTGTTTGAAAACTCAGTTTCAGTCTTTACAGACTAAGATTACACAATTAGAAAATCTAATTTCAGTCTGTATAGGATTAACTCAAGATACAAATATAGATTTTGATGATCTTGAGGTCAAATTTGGATTACTTACACGACGTCTGGAAATAATTAATTCAGACTATACACATTATGAAAATAAATTTCTTGAATCAGATCCATCTGAGGATGAAATTAAAAATGTTTTGGATACTTTTAGTAATCAACAATTAAGGTGGACAGGAGTACAGGCAATCTGCCACAAAACTCTGTCACAGAGACCTACTGTAACTAGTGGTCAAACACCTGTTACACCTGTAACAACAACAAGTGTCCCATTACCAAGCTTACCTACATTGTCATTACCTATTTTCAAAGGTCATAATTATGAAGAATTCATTAGTGGTTTTCAATCCATAGTAAATTCACGAACTGACATAGATGAGATTGCTAAGTTTAATTATCTTAAATATTTTGTCTTGTGAAGGGAGAACCCTATGAACTGATTAAGTCATTTCCGGTGGTTAAAGGCAATTATCAAATAGCCTTACGTGTCTTAGCAGACAATTACTTTGATGATGACAAGGCTAGAGTTAGACATGCAGTCTTAATATCAAGCTTGAAGCCACCCAAACATTGTTTTTCAGACTTATAGGCATTTAGAATCACATTAGACAATAGTCTCAGATCTCTAGGTGCTAAATATGACCTAAGGCAATGTGATTGGTTTATCAGTGGTATTGTACAAGATAAGTTGTCACCACAAACTATTGAACGATTAAATATTATGTTCAATAAACGCTATTTCACTTGTGAGGAAATTAGCAATGGTTTACAAACAATAGTTTCATGCATGCAAGCAACGAGACAAGATGAAAAATCCACAAATCCAGTGGATAACAAACCTTCAACTCAGTATAAAAAGAGTATACCTACTCCCACTAAACCACATAATGGAAAATCCCATATAGGCATTTATCAAGTGAATACAACAGACAGTAAACAGTCACACATAAACGTACTCCAAAATGTGTACTTTGTGATGGAACACATTGGGCACAGTATTGTATTCAATACACATCAATGGAGGCACGTAAACAACGTGTTCATCAGCTGAAAAGGTGCATCAAGTGTTTAGGTGAACACAAGGGAGGAAAATGCTCCCTGAAGAAGTGTTTTAAATGCCAGGGTATGCATCATACAGCATTATGCCCAAATACTTTTGCTGAACAGCAGCAGACTTCCACAGAATCAGGAAGTCAACAAGCAACAGCATTAATTGTGAGAGATAAGTTTAAAGCAACTGCTCTCCCGATAGCTCGAGTTGAGTTATCTAATAAATTACACAAAACCAATGCGCTAACACTATTTGATCAAGGCTCACAAAGGTCCTTCATAAGAAGAACAGTGTTGCAGAAACTGAATAAACAACCCTATGCCAAAGTACAGTTAGATATAGCTGGTTTTTTCCACAATTCTGGTAAACAGACATATGACCTAGCCAGAATCACTGATGGTCTAGGAAACAGGAAAAAGACAGTAGAAGCTGTGGTAGTAGACGATTTGCCTAAGTCTGTGCAGATCCAGGGATTAAAAGAAACAGTTGCAGCACTGAAAGCAGCTAAGGTCAAGTTAGCCTGTCCTGACATACAGACGGACACAATTAGTCCAATTGATTTAATCATTGGAAGTGATTATTATTACTGTTTTGTGCAAAATATAGTAAGTAAACATGATGTTCACTTGCTGAAAACAGCAGGAGGCCACATGATATGTGGTCCCATTCCCTCTCAAAGTGGGAAAGAAACTGATATTGATTCAGTGGAAAATGTACTAGTTACGAGAATAACCGCTGATCATGTACCACAGCAAAAATTATCATTACTGGAAGAAATGAATGAACCAGTTGATAAGTTGTGGGATTTAGATGCGATAGGTATTGATGTAAATAAACCAAGCCCACAAGAGTCTCAGACTTATAACCAATATTTGGACACTGTCAAATATAAAGATGGACAGTATCGGGTTAGGTTACCATGGAAATTAAATCCACCACATCTGCCTAGCAATTATCGCATGGCTTTCGGACAGATGAAAGCACAAATACATGAGCTCAGGAAGAATCCAGAGCTACTGACTGTCTATGATAATATCATACAAGAACAGTTGGACAATAAATTCATTGAGGAAATAGTCGAAGATAAGTTGAAGGCAGAAGCTCATTATCTCCCGCACCATGGAGTCAGAAAAGATTCTGAAACCACTCCACTGCGTGTTGTATATAATTGCAGCGCACGTGCAAATAAAGATGTAGCAAGTCTTAATGACTGTCTGATGACCGGACCCTCACTGAGAAGCTTGGAGACGTACTTATGAAATTTCGCACAAACCCATATGCCTACACGGCTGATATTTCCAAGGCTTTCTTAAGAGTAGGACTACAAGAAATAGATAGAGATTATACTCGATTCTTGTGGCCTGAAAATCCACATGATCCTCAAAGTCCTGTGAAAACTTATCGTTTCAAATCAGTATTATTTGGTGCAACATCCTCTCCATTCTTACTAGAAGCTACTCTAAATACACATTTGAAGAAATCTGAAAGTCCCTTCAAAGAAATCTTAAAGAAAAGTTTCTATGTGGACAATCTTCAAGGTACTGTGAATAAAGAGGAGAATTTGAAATCCTTATACAGAGAAGCTAACAAGGAGATGAAAGAAGCAAATATGCCTCTAAGGATGTGGAATACAAATTCAAAGCAATTAAGGGAACTTATCAAAGAAGATTTCCCTGAAGCTGAAATTCCTGATTGCAACAATATGCTGGGACTTAATTGGAACACACAGGAAGATACTTTGAGTCTCAAAAGGATAAACAATAAATCATGCAGTACACTCACTAAACGTAGTTTACTGTCAGAGGTATCACAATGTTTTGATCCTCTAGGACTCGTCTCACCAATTACCATAAAAGGTAAAATGCTTATGCAAGATGCATGGAAGCTCAAAATTGGATGGGATGAGAACTTGCCTCTAGAAATGAGTCAAGCATGGGATGAAATATCCAGGGAGTTTAAGCAACTTCATCAAATTAAATTTCCCAGACAAATAGGTCAAGAGGGAAACAAGTACACATTACATGTGTTCTGTGATGCGTCAACCAGAGGTTATGGCGCTGTAGCTTACATGAGTAATGCTGAAGGAAGTACACTAATTACTTCAAAGGCCAGGGTAGCACCCTTGAAGGTCAGAACAGTACCACAATTGGAACTGACAGCACTCTATGTAGGTACAAAATTAGCTGTCTATCTCAACAAAGTACTTGATCATCTCACTATTGAAAAAACCGTGATCTGGAGTGATAATGAAGCAGTTCTCCAGTGGTTAAGAAATAATAAGAGTAAGCTGGTCTATGTACAGAACAGAGTAGCAGAAATAAAAGAGATGCAGAGAGATTATCTCTTTCTTCACGTCTCTACCCAAGAGAATCCAGCTGACATGTTGTCACGTGGTGTCCCACTCAAGAAATTTGTGGATAATAAATTATGGCTCCACGGACCGAACTGGCTCTCTAATGAAAATAACTGGCCTCAGCAAAAAGCTCACATTATGCCAGAAGAAACAGTCTGCTTGAACACAGCAGAAATAAGTTGTGTAAATACTGCAGACACAACAGAAATAGTCATTGATGGATCTAAATACTCATCTTTGGGTAAACTCTTAAGAGTTACAGCTCTTGTCCATAAATTCATTAAAGGAATAAAACCTGATTATGAATATCTTGAACCCATTAAATACTGGATGAAACTAATACAGAAAGATGTTTTCTCTACAGAATATAAATTTCTAGAAACACAAGATAAATCCCCAAAGAAACCTGTTATGATTAATTCTTTAGGACTTTATCTCGACTCAGAAAAGATTATAAGATGTCGAGGAAGAATTCATAATTCTTCACTACCTAAAGAAGCCATACATCCAATATTGATCCCCAAGAATCATTGGCTAACAAAACTGATTGTGCAAAACGCCCACAGTAACGTGTTACATGGTGGGGTAGCTGACACACTTTGTCATATACGACAATCCTACTGGATACCTCAAGGTCGACAAAGTGTGAAAAAACAAATAAGGGACTGTATTACTTGTCGTCACTACGATATGCGAGTATGTCAGTATCCAGGTCCACCTCCATATCCCTCTGAAAGAGTTTGTCATATCACTCCATTTGAGGTGACAGGTGTAGATTACACTGGACCAATAATTTTAACCAAAACAGTTGACAAAGTTCCCATCAAGGTGTACATCTGTTTGTTCACTTGTGCTACAACTAGAGCAGTACATCTAGAAGTAGCCACTGACATGTCTGCTGAAATCTTTATCAAATTATTCAGAAGGTTTACAGCCAGAAGGGGATGTCCCAGACTGATGATTTCAGATAATGCAACGAACTTTGTTGCTGGTGCTGCTTATATAAGCAAGATCTTTAACCAACCAGAAGTACAACAGATGCTGAATCAACGCAGTTGTCGTTGGAGATACATTCCTCCTAAATCTCCATGGCACGGCGGATTTTATGAAAGAATGATCGGCATTGTAAAACGTTGTTTAAGGAAGACTCTTCATCGTCAGAGAAGACTTAGAAGAATTCCGTACAGTTGTGACAGAAATAGAAAATAGAATCAACAACAGACCTCTAACTTATGTTACCGATGATCTAGACAATTTAGAAGTGTTAAGTCCATCTCATTTACTCCATGGCAGAAGGCTCGAACCTGTTCCTCCCATGAATGATAAAGAAATCATAGAGGATCCTTCTTTTTTCGAACCTGAGCAACTCAGACGTAAATTCAAACACCTTAATAAAGTGATTGAACGTTGGGAGAAAATTTGGCGAGAAGACTATCTCACCTCATTGAGAGAACACTTCTATGGAGCTGGTGTTCCTGAAAATCGTAAGTCCTTAAGACCTGGTGACATAGTGATTATTGACAATGATGGTCCAAGGTCCCAATGGCCACTAGGAAAAATTGTGACCATATATCCTGATGCAAATGGAATCATCAGGACAGTTGATGTTTTGAGCAAAGGTGTTGTGAATAAGCGGACAATAAATAAACTAGTACCGTTAGAATTACACAATGTTGAAAACAAAATTAGTGATTCTCCAGAAAACACACAGACTAAAGCTGTTCAGAAAAGACAAGCAGCAGTGGTGGCGAGTGAGAAAATTAAATTAATGTTAAGTGATGAATAGTTCACCTGCAGCGAACCTCCGCCGCCCCCCAGTGTGGAGAAATTTTCTCCAGGAGGGGGGGTATCAGCCCCCTTCAGCCCCTTTCAGCCCTGAGGGGACCCAGCCCTCTCAGAAGGGGCAAACATCTTGTTTACTGCTACAGTGAGTAATTGATCCCAGATGCAGTACCAATATGTGACGTGGCTTGCCGCTCCTTGCAGTCCAGTGTTGCAGAGTGTATTTTAATAAGAGACAGTACATCTCTTACTTTAGCAGGACAATTAAGGAAAATCCTGCTCCCACTTTATTACCATAGTAAAGATAGTGGACATTATTGTCTATGCTTAAGACAGCAAGATTTAAACATTCTGCTTTGCTTCATCGAGGAAGTGGCAAGGAAGCAAAAAGTACTAGGTCAGCTTTTTTTTTTCTGCTGGGGGCAGTGACGGCGTGGGGCGTTGTGGCGTCTTCAGATTTCCTTTGGCTCTACTGAGAGTGACACTGACGCCAGGATAACCAACAAAGAACACTGATCTGTGCGTTAGTGTGAACAAAGTGTCTCATAAAACACAAACACTGAAGAGAAGTGTGATCAGCTTCTTTAGTGATAAGATTGTGAACAATAAAGACAAATCTTGTGGAACATAGTGTACCAGTGTGCGTTTTCCTAGACTATGGAAGACGTGGACATCCAAGGACACTTCAGCTTCTATCAAGTCACCGATACCTGTCGAAGGTGTGAAGAACACCATAGCTCACGCAACAAGAGCAAGGTAGGTTACGAATTTCTTGTAGTATGGGGAACTGCGCAGTTCTTGAGTTGCAAGGAGTTTGTAATCAACCTATAGTCGGCAGTAAGGTGCGGACTTTTGAATCCAAACAAGTATGTAATTTGTCAGCCATCAGTGAATGAAATATGCTGACATAACACCCCCAAGGGGTAATTTATAATCTTACAAATTATAAATCCTTATAGCCCGTTGAGAGATGACTTCGACAGCTTCTCAAGACCTCGTCTGCAGGGGCGGCTGTGCAGGCGATGAGTTGTCTTTCTAAGTTAAGTACAAACTCTTTAAACTTAACTGGTAATGCCATTTCTCAACAGTGGCAGTGGAGATGTCATGTCTGAGGGCAATGTGTGGTGTGAATATAATGCAGAGAATTCGTAGTTTGGAAGTTAGGAGGTGCAGGATTACCAAAACTGTTGTCCAGAGGGCTGAGGAAGGGTTGTTGAGGTGGTTCGGACATGTAGAGAGAATGGAGCGAAACAGAATGACTTCAAGAGTGTATCAGTCTGTAGTGGAAGGAAGGTGGGGTAGGGGTCGGCCTAGGAAAGGTTGGAGAGAGGGGGTAAAGGAGGTTTTGTGTGCGAGGGACTTGGACTTCCAGCAGGCATGCATGAGTGTGTTTGATAGGAGTGAATGGAGACAAATGGTTTTTAATACTTGACGTGCTGTTGGAGTGTGAGCAAAGTAACATTTATGAAGGGGTTCAGGGAAACCGGCAGGCCGGACTTGAGTCCTGGAGATGGGAAGTACAGTGCCTGCACTCTGAAGGAGGGGTGTTAATGTTGCAGTTTAAAAACTGTAGTGTAAAGCACCCTTCTGGCAAGACAGTGATGGAGTGAATGATGGTTAAAGTTTTTCTTTTTTGGGCCACCCTGCCTTGGTGGGAATCGGCCAGTGTGATAATAATAATAATAATATATATATATATATATATATATATATATATATATATATATATATATATATATATATATATATATATATATATATATATATATATATATATATATATATATATATATATATATATATATATATTATTTCATTTCTGTTATGATCCTGTCAGTTCTAGCTGCTTTACTCCCTTTCATTCTACGTAGTGCCTCATGCAACACCCCCATACTCACATTCTGCTCTTCTTCACTCCTAAAAGATGTTATACCTCCCTGCCCAGTGCATGAAATTACTGCCTCCCTTTCTTCATCGATATTTAAAAGTTCCTCAAAATATTCCCGCCATCTACCCAAAACCTCCATCTCCCCATCAGTTATCTCCCCTACTCAGTTTTTAACTGACAAATCCATTTTTTCCCTAGGCTTTCTTAACTTCTTTATCTCACTTCAAAATTTTTTATTTTCCTAAAAAAATTTCTTGACTGCCTCTCCCACTCTGTCATCTGCTCTCCTTTTGCACTCTCTCACCACTCTTTTCACGTTTCTGTTACTCTCCATATACTCTGCTCGTCTTATAACACTTCTGCTTTGTAAAAAACTCTCATAAGCTACCTTTTTCTCTTTTATCACACCCTTTACTTCATCATTCCACCAATCACTCCTCTTTCCTCCTGCACCCACCCTCCTATAACCACAAACTTCTGCCCCACATTCTAATACTGTATTTTTAAAACTATTCCAACCCTCTTCAACCCCCCCACTACTCATACCTGCACTATCCCACCTTTCTGCCAATAGTTGTTTATATCTCACCCTAACTTCCTCCTCCATTAGTTTATACACCTTTACCGCTCTCTTACTTGCTGCTGCCACTTTCCGTTTGTCCCATCTACCTCTTACTCTAACTGTAGCTACACCTAAATAATGATCCGATATATCAGTTGCCCCTCTATAAACATGTACATTCTGAAGCCTACCTATCAACCTTTTATCCACTAATACAAAATCTAACAAACTACTTTCATTACGTGCTATATCATACCTTGTATTATATATATATATATATATATATATATATATATATATATATATATATATATATATATATATATATATATGTATATATATATGCAATAAGATCACAGTAAACAGGTGATTTCAGAATATGCAAAACAACCACTCTGAAAGAATAGAGAAATTCCAAGTGCTTTCGTGACTACTCACATTATCAAGGAACTATGAAAGTAAAGCATCCAAGGAAGCTATATAAGGGGTCTGGCCACCGGGCCGCGGGGGCGTTGACCCCCGGAACTCTCTCCAGGTAAACTCCAGGTAAACACCTCACTATCAGATCCCACAACGGTTAAACACCTGACGCGCGCCGGCCCAACTGGACAGGTCCTTTGCACAACTCACCAACAAACTATTCTACCCAAGAAAATTTAAAAATTATTATTTGTCCAGTGTATTATTAAATTCTTCCCAAATTCTATTAATTATAAATGGATCTAATTTATATAAACCAAAGGAAATATTCATATTATTGTCAAAACTGCTTTTGAATCTTGTTTCATAAAAAGCAGTTTTGACAATAATATGAATATTTCCTTTCGTTTATATAAATTAGATCCATTTATAATTAATAGAATTTGGGAAGAATTTAATAATACACTGGACAAATAATATTTTTTAAATTTTCTTGGGTAGAATAGTTTGTTGGTGAGTTGTGCAAAGGACCTGTCCAGTTGGGCCGGCGCGCGTCAGGTGTTTAACCATTGTGGGATCTGATAGTGAGGTGTTGGCCAGACCACTTATATACCTTCCTTGGATGCTTTACTTTCATAGTTCCTTGATAATGTGAGTAGTCACGAAAGCGCTTGGAATTTCTCTATTCTTTCATAGTGGTTGTTTTGTATATATATATATATATATATATAATATATATATATATATATATATATATATATATATATATATATATATATATATATATATATATATTGTAGGTAGTAGGTTGGTAGACAGCAACCGTCCAGGGAGGTACTACCGTCCTGCCAAGTGAGTGTAAAACGAAAGCCTGTAATTGTTTTACATGATGGTAGGATTGCTGGTGTCTTTTGTCTGTCTCATAAATATGCAAGATTACAGGTAAGTCTTGCTACTTCTACTTACACTTAGGTCACACTACACATACATGTACAAGCATATATATACACACCCCTCTGGGTTTTCTTCTATTTTCTAATTCTTGTTCTTGTTTATTTCCTCTTATCTCCAGGGGGAAGTGGAACAGAATTCTTCCTCTGTAAGCCATGCGTGTCGTAAGAGGCGACTAAAATGCCGGGAGCAAGGGGCTAGTAACCCCTTCTCCTGTATATATTACTAAATTTAAAAGGAGAAACTTTAGTTTTTTCTTTTGGGCCACCCCGCCTCGGTGGGATACGGCTGGTATGTTGAAAGAAGATATATATATATATATATATATATATATATATATATATATATATATATATATATATATATATATATATATATATATATATATATATATATATGCAAGACTAGCCACGGGGGATGGAAATCTTTAGCTCAAGTACTTTTACACTTCTCAGTGCGTCATCAAGACCTATGCAAAGTTGCAAGGCAACAGATGTCTAGCAAGGAATTAAGTAGTGACCAACAGGCAATGATAGGGTTTGGATTAAACTTTGCTTCCACAACAATTGATGCTTATGTAAACTTAGGAAAATCGTTTTGCATGCTGGAAAAACACGGTGACTTGACACCTGATACATTTAATATATGCAAAAGTATGGTATACGGAACATTACTCCAGTCGGTGCTCCCCAACTGCCCATTAAGATTCACAAAAGCTTATAAAGAGGTCAATAATGATCAAACTCTGCACCTCTCGAGAGGTGATAAATCTTGGTTGTTATTTTGGATAAAACCGAATATTTAGGGAAAATGAACCATTTACTGAGTGATAATGTAACAGATGAACCGCTCACTAAGAACCCCACCGGCAGGTCAACAGCCACTTCAATAAACACCTTAAAACGCTATTAAAGGGAAATGAATTTATTAAACATCTGTCGGCTAGGTTGGCAACTCTACCACATATTTATGGGGTAATCAAGACTCATAAGCCAGGGTACCCAGCCCGCCTTATAAGTTAAGAAGGCTCAGCAACATATAACCTATCTAAATGGCTGGTTAAACTTCTAACTCCCATAGTCGGTAGGATCTCGGATGTACATATTAAAAATAATGTTGACCTTACTTAAAGGCTCCAGAAATTAAATGTACCACACGACTTTACCCTAGTGAGCTTTGATGTCACAGCTCTGTTCACCAAAGTCCCTGACTTGTTTTCGTACCTCGAAGAACTAGAAAACTTTATGTTACTGATTGCAAGTTCGTGTTTGAAGGAAAATACTTTGCTCAAAAACAAGGCATGGCAATGGGAAATAGATTAGACCCTTACTCAGCAACTTGTATATGGAATTCTATGAGGCTACACTTCTTAAAGACATTCTCTCAGATAAAGGTAGTTGGTTCAGATATGTAGACGATGTTCTTTGCCTATGGCCTAGAGACCACAACTTTGATGAGTTCCTACCTTGACTCAGTGGTGCAGTACCTTCCATTAAGTTCACAACAGAACATGAAATAAACAACACTTTGCCTTTCCTAGATGTTTTAATCCATCGTGTTGACAGAAAATTCAAATTTACAGTCTATAGGAAGTCCAACAATGTGTCGTCATACATTCACTATTATTCCAATCACAAAACTAGGGTAAAAAGGAGTGTGTTCCACACAATGTTCTTGAGAGCCTTGCGCATCTGCAGTCCAGAGTACTTAGAGGATGAAATCAGCAAGATATTCAACATAGCCACAAAACTGAGATATCCTAGGGATTTTGTCGAGAAGGCACTAATGTCACCAAGAAAGACCTTCTACAGGACTGAAACTAAGGAAGTGATTGCTAGGAAAAAATGTACTAATTTTACCATACAATGAGAACCTGGTTTGCCTATGTGAGGCATTAAAAATGATCAATATAAACCATTCTTTCAAAAACATTGGGATTGTGAAACAAAGGTTGATTAAAAACACATCCTCCAACAAAGTTGGTGGGGTTTACAAGGTCCCATGTACTCTGTGTCCTCTCACATATATTGGTCAAGCAGATAAACTTCTGGAAACCAGAAAAGCCCAACATAAATACTCAGGACAGGGCAGGAGTCGAAGACTATCTTTAACCATGCTAGTTTCTGTAATCACCCGCTGGAGTGGGCTGCTGCCCAGATTATTGTACCCAACAGTTCTGTCATAGAAAGAAACATAATTGAACCTTCTCTCTTGAAACATGACAGATATACCGTATATAACTCAAATTATGGGTTATACAAGCCCGATAGCTATTTAATAGAGTTTATTGTATCTTATACAACAATGCTATACGAAATCACAAGATTGCTCATCATGCCAGGTGGTTTCATGATGGACTGATGACGCTCGACCCGTGTCTATGCACCAAAACATCATGGTATGTCAGCTGTGAATGGTTAAATAATGCATTTAGCTGTTACTGTACCATAAACTTACAGGTACAAAAGATTATGCGATAACATAGGTAGTGAGGTTAAGGGATATTAGAAGTAGAAATTTGTATCACAGAAATATTATCGGTATAGAAGATTCCCTTATAAGGCATATTAATCAATAATGAGAAGGCTGGTAGACAATATTTAGGAAAATATGAAGAGATACTTCTGAGTACCCCTAGGAACATTCAAGTATCCCAGACCAGGACATTTAAATGGACAAAAGAGCACATTCGTTTTCATATATTAATTAAAAAGGTTACACAGAATAAAAGTAATCCATATGCATAGTATCCACTGAGAAACGTACTTTCTCAAGTCACATGACCTGTTCTAAGCGGCTAGAAAAAACTTGGGGCTGGCTATTATATCTTCTAATTTCATAAATTTTGACTTCTCAAAACCCTCCTACCCCATATGAGGAGGATGGGGATGGTAGTGGTGCTGGGCAGCACCAAACCGTTGGCTCACATTCCAAGAAAGGCTGTGGAAAGTGACAAACCCGCACTGCACTACTCTGAAAAAACTTCCCCTCACTCCTTCAGCTGTTGCCTTGCAACTTTGCATAGCTCCTGACGATACACTGAGAAGTGTGAAAGTACTTGAGCTAAAGATTTCCACCCTCTGTGGCTTGTCTTGCATAGTTAAGATAGCCTGTCTGCGATTGTTTGCACACGCGCACACACACACACACACACACTCAGAAGCTGAGTCTCGACCCCTGCAACCACAATTAGGTGAGTACACACACACACACACACACACACACACACACACACACACACACACACACACACACTAACACACACACACACATATATATATATATATATATATATATAAATATATATATATATATATATATATATATATATATATATATATATATATATATATATATATATACCTGGGAGTGATCATGTCGGAGGATCTCACCTTCAAGGACCATAACATTGTATCAATCGCATCTGCTAGAAAAATGACAGGATGGATAATGAGAACCTTCAAAACTAAGGATGCCAAGCCCTTGATGACACTCATCAGGTCACTTGTTCTATCTAGGCTGGAATATTGCTGCACACTAACAGCACCTTTCAAGGCAGGTGAAATTGCTGACCTAGAAAATGTACAGAGAACCTTCACAGCACGCATAATGGAGATAAAACACCTCAATTACTGGGAGCACTTGAAGTTCCTGAACTTGTATTCCCTGGAACGCAGGCGGGAGAGATACATGATTATATACACTTGGAAAATCCTAAAGGGACTAGTGCCAAACTTGCACACGAAAATCACTCACAACGAAAGCAAAAGACTCGGCAGACGATGCAACATCCCCCCAATGAAAAGCAGGGGTGTCACTAGCACGTTAAGAGACAACACAGTAAGTGTCAGGGGAATCAGCCCAAGCCGTATACCTGCCATCTCTAGTTTGTATTAGTTGTATGTCGGGACGACATACGTTAGCGTCGCCGAGCTCTCAGTAGTAGTAACCAGTTACCAGTAAGCAGTGTACTGTTGACTCAACGACTAACCGTCTCTGCCTGAGTCACTATCTGAACTCATATTGCGCTGACCTGGCATTATTCAAAGACCCTCTATGGGTACGTGGGCGGCCAGCCAGTCAGTCAGTGTTAGGAGTGTGAGCAAGGAGGCAGGCCACGGCTGTAAGGGCGCAACCCACCTTATCTGTAATTATACGTACTATCAGCCTACGTGAGTATTTCTTACCTAATCCACGTGTCGAACTCCCACATGATATATATATATATATATATATATATATATATATATATATATATATATATATATATATATATATATATATGTCGTGCCGAATATGTAAAACTGGTCAATTAGCAAGAACTCATTTAAAATTAAGTCCTTTCTGAAATTTTCTCTTATACGTTTAAAGATATATTTTTTTCATTAATGATGATATAAAAATTTATAATTTTGCACCAAAAGAATCTTAGAAAACTTACCTAACCTTATTATAACAAGAGCAATTTATTTTAGCTTAACCCAACTAAATACATTTTAGATCTGTTTACAATAATTTAATACCAAACACAGTGAAATATATTTTTTTCGTTAGGTTCAGAATGATTTTGGCGAAATTATTGCATACTCAAATTTTCGCTTGTCCTATATGGCAAGATGAGCGTTGCTATTTAAGCCAAGATCGCAAATTCTGCCTATTCGGCACGACATTATATATATATATATATATATATATATATATATATATATATATATATATATATATATATATATATATATATATATATAATCATTTGCCAAACTGCGGCAGGCCAGGACTCGACCCTACGAAACTTGCACCGCCTCCAGAGACAGCACAATGCATGCATCACCTTACCGCTACGCTATATATATATTATTGTAACCACTATATATATATATATATATATATATATATATATATATATATATATATATATATATATATATATATTATTGTAACCACGAACGAGTGGTATTTATCTTATTAATAACAAAACTGCGACTAGCCGAGGACTCGAGCCCGTGTTGTTTGGGCCCGCCTCATGGCGAGTGAAAATCACATGACGCCCTAACATACAGGCCCACTCAATCCTATAAGAATTATGCACTCAGCAGAGTTAGGTGCGGGGAGTAGAATGAAATTAGCACAGAGGCATGCACACCACTGTTCCTCGGATCACGGTAAAACACCTAGCTCTGCTGGGTGCGTGATTCTTGTAGGATTGAGTGGTCCTGTGGGTTAGAGTGTCATGTGATTTTCGCACACCATGAGGCGGGTCAAAATGACATGGGTTCGAATCCTTGGCTAGTCGCAGTGTTGTTACTGATTAAATACCACTCGTTCATGGTTACAATAATATATATACCGCTTGTGGAGGCTAGCACACCAAATGGGGAGTAGAATGAAATTAGCTCTGAGGCACCCACACCAACATCTGTCCTCAGATCACAGCAAAACACCTAGCTCTACTGGGTGCATGATTCTTGTAGGATTAACTGGTCCTGTGGCTTAGAGCATTATGTGAATTTCGCTCACCATGAGGCGGTTATGTTCGACCAGAGTCTGCAGACTGAACATCATGGTATGCCTACCGTGCGTGTATGTCGATATTAGGTATGGGTGCACATGTGCAATCATCCTAGGATAGCCCAAAAGAAATGTAGAGTGACCTACTGAGGTCCTAACCGGCTAGGTACAGTGGTACAAGATACACAAGGTACACGTAAGTGGCTGCAACTAGTTTAGTGGTTTAATGAATTAGGTTGTTAACATTATAATGGTGATGATAATAACAATGATATTAGTGGGTGATAGTTGATAATAATGATAGGAATGGCATTAAAATTAGGAAAGGAAGTCTGAATAGGAGAATTCACTGATTGTATTTCCTGAATATTCTGGAAGGTTCTGCGACACTGGTTGACAAATGAGGGATTTTCCCTCTATTTCATTAGTTAGAAGGTTGCAAATGAGGGTATGTAATGATCCACTATTTCAATGTAATTTTTTACATCATTTGACTTGTTCCCAGTAGTGAGAAGCTTAGGGCTGGCTATTAACTATCTTCTAGCAATTTTCCTCTTGGTATCTGCAAACTGTAAGGCCTACTCCACCCGACCCCAAATGGGGAGGGGTGTGGGGGAGAAGATCGGTGTATAGCTGGCATCCCGTTTGCCTCTCAGTCTGGCTAGTACCTACACACTACCATTCTCACTACCATACTATGAAAACTTATCCTACTTCTCTTGTTGCTGCCTTTGCAACATTGTACAGCTTCTGATGATGCACTGAGAAGTGTGAAATTACTTGTGCTAAAGATTTCCACCCTCCGTGGCTTGTCTTGCATTGTTAAGATCGCCTGTTTACGATTGTATTGCATATATAAAATGTGTGTGTGCGTGTGTGTGTGTACTCACCTATTTGTGGTTGCAGGGGTCGAGTCCTAGCTCCTGGCCCCGCCTCTTCACGGGTTGCTACTGGGTTCTCTCTCTCCCCGCTCCATGAGCTTTATCATACTTCGTCTTAAAACTATGTATGGTTCCTGCCTCCACTACATCACTTTCTAGGCTATTCCACTGCCTGACAACTCTATGACTGAAGAAATACTTCCTAATATCTCTCTGACTCATCTGTGTCTTCAACTTCCAATTGTGACCTCTTGTTTCTGTGTCCCCTCCCTGGAACATCTTGTCTTTGTCCACCTTGTCCATTCCGCGCAGTATTTTATATGTCGTTATCACGTCTTCCCTGACCCTCCTGTCCTCTAGTGTCGTCAGACCGATTTCCCTCAACCTTTCTTTGTAAGACATTCCCCTTAGCTCTGGAACTAACCTTGTCGCAAACCTTTTCACTTTCTTTAGTTTCTTGACGTGCTTTATAAAGTGCGGGTTCCAAACAGGTGCTGCATACTCCAGTATGTGCCTGACGTACACGGTGTACAGTGTTTTGAACGATTCCTTAAGGTATCGGAACGCTGTTTTCAGCTTTGCCAGGCACCCATATGCTGCAGCAGTTACCTGGGTGATGTGTGCTTCCGGAGACATGCTCAGTGTTATACTCACTCCAAGATCTTTCTCCTTGAGCGAGGTTTGCAGTCTTTGGCCACCTAGCCTATACTCTGTCTGCGGTCTTCTTTGCCCTTCCCCTATCTTCATGACTTTGCATTTGGCGGGATTAAATTCGAGAAGCCAGTTGCTGGAGCAGGTGTCCAGTCTGTCCAGGTCTCTTTGAAGTCCTGCCCGGTCCTCATCTGATTTAAGTCTCCTCATTAACTTCACATCGTCTGCGAACAGGGACACTTCTGAGTCAAACCCTTCCATCATGTCGTTCACATATACCAAAAATAGCACTGGTCCTAGGACCGACCCCTGTGGGACCCCGCTCGTCACAGGTGCCCATTGTGATACATCATTACTATCATGACTCGTTGTTGCCTCCCTGTCAGGTATTCTCTTATCCATTGCAGTGCCCTTCCTGTTATATGAGCCTGATCCTCTAGCTTCTGCACTAATCTCTTGTGAGGATCTGTGTCAAAGGCCTTCTTGCAGTCCAAGAAGATGCAATCAACCCACCCCTCTCTCTCGTCTCTTACTTCTGTTATTTTATCATAAAACTCCAGAAGGTTTGTGACACAGGATTTGCCTTCCATGAATCCATGCTGGCTGGCGTTTATACTCTTGTTCCATTCCAGGTGCTCCACCACTCTCCTCCTGATAATCTTCTCCATAACTTTGCATACTATACATGTCAGTGACACAGGTCTATAGTTTAGTGCCTCTTTTCTGTCTCCTTTTTTGAAAATGGGAACTACATTTGCCGTCTTCCATACCTCAGGTAGTTGCCCAGTTTCCAGGGATGTGTTGAAGATTGTGGTAAGTGGTACGCACAACATATCTGCTCCCTCTCTAAGGACCCATGGAGAGATGTTGTCCGGTCCCATTGCCTTTGAGGTATCGATGTCCCTTAGCAGTTTCTTCACCTCCTCATCTGTATGTATGTCGTCCAACACTTGTTGGTGTATTCCTTGTTGGTGTCCCCATCTGGTCTGTCCCCCCAGAGTCCTTCCTGTCTCTACTGTAAATACTTCCTTAAATCTCGTGTTGAGCTCCTCACATACCTCTTGATCGTTTCTTGTGAGTTCTCCACCTTCTTTCCTCAGCCTTATCACCTGGTCCTTGACTGTTGTCTTCCTCCTAATGTGGCTATACAGCAGTTTCGGGTCAGATTTGACTTTCGATGCTATGTCGTTTTCATACTGTCGCTGGGCCTCCCTCCTTATCTGCGCATACTCGTTTCTGGCTCTTCTACTAATCTCCTTGTTTTCCTGGGTCCTATGCCTCCTGTACCTTTTCCATTCTCTGTTGCACTTAGTTTTTGCCTCCCTACACCTTCGGGTAAACCAAGGACTCGTTTTGGTCTTCCTATTATTTCTGTTTCCCTTGGGAACAAAACTTTCCTCTGCCTCCTTGCACTTTGTTGCCACATATTCCATCATCTCGTTTACTGATTTTCCTACCATTTCTCTGTCCCACTGAACCTCCTGCAGGAAGTTTCTCATACCTGTGTAGTCCCCCCTTTTATAGTTTGGCCTGTCCCCTTCAGTTCCTGTTACCTTCTCCACTTGTAACTCTACTATATAGTCAAAACTCAGAACCACATGATCGCTAGCTCCAAGGGGCCTCTCGTAAGTGATGTCCTCGATGTCTGAACTGCTCAGGGTGAACACAAGATCCAGTCTTGCTGGCTCATCCTCCCCTCTCTCTCTGGTTGTGTCCCTGACATGTTGATGCATGAGGTTTTCAAGTACCACATCCATCATCTTGGCTCTCCATGTTTCGGGACCCCCATGTGGCTCCAGGTTTTCCCAGTCGATCTCCCTGTGGTTGAAATCGCCCATTACCAGTAACTTTGCTCTGCTCTGCTCTGCTCTGCTCTGTGTGTGTGTGTGTGTGTGTGTGTGTGTGTGTGTGTGTGTGTGTGTGTGTGTGTGTGTGTGTGTGTGTGTAATCGATTACAAGTGGTTAAAGTGTGGTGTAGTAATCAAACCTACAAGATACTTAAAAAGTGACTTTTCGAAGTTCTGAAGGTGGAGATTACGTGAGGACAGGTTGTCATGGTGGACAACTGCAAAGCAACATGACTGCCATACCATGGTGGGTGACTGCCAAGCAACATGACTATCATGATGGATAAGTGTCAAGGAGGATGACTGTCATGATGGATGATTGTTTTGATGGATGACTGTCAAGGAGGATGACTGTCACGGTGGATTACTGTCATGGTGGATCACTGTCAAGGTGGATGACTGCAATGGAGGATGACTGTCAGGGTGGATAACTGTCACAGTGGATGACTGTCATAGTGGATGGCTGTCATGGAGGATGACTGTCATGGAGGATGGCTGTCATGGAGGATGACTGTCATGGAGGATGACTGTCATGGAGGATGGCTGTCATGGTGGATGACTGTCATGGACGATGACTGTCATGGACGATGACTGTCATGGTGGATGACTGTCACGATGGATGACTGTCATAGTGGATGACTGTCATGGACGATGACTGTCATGGTGGATGACTGTCATGATGGATGACTGTCATAGTGGATGACTGACATGGCATAGCAACAGACATGAGTGACATCATCTGGTGGACAGGACATGATGTTTATGTTGTGACGGATATTAAGCAACACTGAGTGTCAGCCCGTGATACTGAGCTCTGAGTGTGCTCTGTTAACACAGTGTTCAGACACTACCATGTTAACACAGTGTTCAGACACTACCATGTTAACACAGATACTACCATGTTAACTCAGTGTTCTGACACTACCATGTTAACACACTGTTCTGACACTACCATGTTAACACAGTGTTCAGACACTACCATGTTAACACAGATACTACAGGTTAACACAGTGTTCAGACACTACCATATTAACACAGTGTTCAGACACTACCATGTTAACACAGATACTACATGTTAACACAGTGTTCAGACACTACCATGTTAACACAGATACTACATGTTAACACAGTGTTCTGACACTACCATGTTAACACACTGTTCTGACACTAAAATGTTAACACAGTGTTCAGACACTACCATGTTAACACAGTGTTCAGACACTACCATGTTAACACAGTGTTCAGACACTACCATGTTAACACAGATACTACATGTTAACACAGTGTTCAGACACTACCATGTTAACACAGATACTACCATGTTAACACAGTGTTCTGACACTACCATGTTAACACACTGTTCTGACACTAAAATGTTAACACAGTGTTCAGACACTACCATGTTAACACACAGATACTACATGTTAACACAGAGTTCAGACACTACCATGTTAACACAGATACTACATGTTAACACAGTGTTCAGACACTACCATGTTAACACAGTGTTCAGACACTACCATGATAACACAGTGTTCAGACACTACCATGTTAACACAGATACTACATGTTAACACAGTGTTCAGACACTACCATGTTAACACAGATACTACATGTTAACACAGTGTTCAGACACTACCATGTTAACACAGATACTACATGTTAACACAGTGTTCAGACACTATCATGTTAACACACAGATACTACCATGTTAACACAGTGTTCTGATACTACCATGTTAACACACAGACACTACCATGTTAACACGGTATTTGGACACTACCATGTTAACACGGTGTTCAGACACTACCATGTTAACACAGTGTTCTGATACTACCATGTTAACACAGAAACGAGTATGCACAGCGGCAGTATGAAAATGACATAGCATCGAAAGTCAAGTCTGACCCGAAACTACTCTATAGCCACATCAGGAGAGAGACAACAGTCAAGGACCAGGTAATCAGGCTGAGGAAAGAAGGTGGGGAGCTCACAAGAAACGACCAAGAGGTATGTGAGGAGCTCAACATGAGATTTAAGGAAGTATTTACAGTGGAGGCTGAAGGGACAACGAGAAGACAATACAGTGGGGTACAGCAACAAGGGATATACCAACAAGTCTTGGATGAATTACACACAACTGAGGAGGAGGTGGAGAAACTCCTAAGTGACCTTGATACCTCAAAGGCGGTGGGACCGGACATCTCTCCGTGGGTCCTTAGAGAGGGAGCAGGGACACTACGTGTGCCACTAACCAAAATCTTCAACACTTCCCTTGAAACTGGGCAACTACCTGAAGTATGGAAGAAGGCAAATGTAGTCCCAAACTTTACGAAGGGAGACAGAAATGAAGCACTAAATTATAGATCAGTGTCACTGACAAGTATAGTATGCAAAGTCTTGGAAAAGATTATCAGGAGGAGAGTGGTGGACCACCTGGAGCGGAACAAGATTATAAACGACAGCCAGCACGGATTCATGGAAGGCAAATCCTGTGTCACAAACCTACTAGAGTTTTATGACAAGGTAACTGAAGTAAGAAATGAGAGGGAGGGGTGGCTCGATTGCATTTTCTTGGACTGCAAGAAGGCCTTCGACACAGTTCCTCACAAGAGATTAGTACAGAAGCTAGAGGAACAGGCACGTATAACAGGAAGGGCACTGCAATGGATCAGAGAATACCTAACAGGGAGGCAACAGCGAGTCATGGTCCGTGATGAGGTATCACAGTGGGCGCCAGTGACGAGCGGGGTCCCACAGGGGTCAGTCCTGGGACCAGTGCTATTCTTGGTATATGTGAACATGACGGAAGGGATAGACTCAGAAGTGTCCCTGTTTGCAGATGACGTGAAGTTAATGAGGCGAATTAAATCAGACGCGGACCAGACAGGTCTACAAAGAGACCTGGACAGGCTGGATGTGTGGTCCAGAAACTGGCTCCTAGAATTTAACCCCGCCAAATGCAAAGTCATGAAGATCGGAGGAGGGCAAAGAAGACCGCAGACAGAGTATAGGCTAGGAGGCCAAAGGCTGCAAACTTCACTCAAGGAGAAAGACCTAGGAGTGAGTATAATACCGAGTACATCGCCAGAAGCACACATAAACCAGATAACTGCTGCGGCATATGGGCGCTTGGCAAACCTGAGAATAGCGTTCCGGTACCTCAGTAAGGAATCAAGACCTTATACACTGTGTACGTCAGGCCCATACTAGAGTATGCAGCACCAGTTTGGAACCCACACCTGGTCAAACACGTCAAGAAATTAGAGAAAGTGCAAAGGTTTGCAACAAGGCTAGTTCCAGAGCTAAGGGGAATGTCCTATGAAGAAAGGTTAAGGGAAATCGGTCTGAGAACACTGGAGGACAGGAGGGTCAGGGGAGACATGATAACGACATACAAAATACTGCGTGGAATAGACAAGGTGGACAGAGACAGGATGTTCCAGAGTTGGGACACAGAAACAAGGGGTCACAATTGGAAGCTGAAGACTCAGATGAGTCAAGGGGATGTTAGGAAGTATTTCTAAATCATAGAGTAGTTAGAATTTGGAATAGTCTGGCAAGCGATGTAGTGGAGGCAGGAACTATACATAGTTTTAAGACGAGGTATGATAAAGCTCATGGAGCAGGGGGAGAGAGGACCTAGTAGCGGTGGGTGAAGAGGCGGGGCCAGGAGCCGAGTCTCGACCCCTGCAACCACAATTAGGTGAGTACAATTAGGTGAGCACAGTATTCTGACACTACCATGTTAACACAGTTTTTACACATTACCACGTTAACACAGTGTTCAGACACTACCATGTTAACACTGTGTTCACACACTACCATGTTAACAATTTTCAAACATTACACATGTTAATGTGTAGCACTGCACATGTTTCTACACATTGTATTAATATGAGAGCGCGCCTAAACATTGTTAACATGAGAGCGTCTACACACTATGTTAATATGAGGTCTACATAAGAACGTCTTCATATTGTATTAAGATAACATCTTCACATTGTATTAAGATAACGTCTAAACACTGTTAACATTATAGCGTCTACACTGCAACACAACAACGCTATCTTGGTGCAGACAACATCTTCCATAACTACTTTTTCTTCTTTTGCCTGACCACTAGTTACAAGTGAGAAGGGACGGACCTGCTGTCTGTCTCTCTCGCTCTCAGTGATTACAGTCTTACCTCTACTAGTGGGCTCCGCCTCTTCTGTCATCCAGGTTACTTGCACCTCACCCTTACCATACCCCGGCCGGGATTGAACCCGCGGTCAGAGAGTCTCAAAACTCGAGACCGTCGCGTTAGCCACTAGACCGGCATTGAGGGGACTTGAGCTAGAGTTCGTCACAGCCACGCTAGCTGGAGATTCGTCTGTAAAAACTTGCATTTGTGGTCACAGTGGTGCCTGTGCTAACCTTCCTATGGTGTAGAAATATACCTAGTTGGATGAATCTTATTGTGGCTAGCTGGTCTAGTGGCTAACGCGACGGTCTGAAGTTTTGAGACTCTCTGATCGCGGGTTCAATCCCGGCCGGGGTATGGTTTGTTTGCAATCGTGTCATTACGATTTCATGAGTCACCTCACCCTTGAGTGTTACTTCGTCCACACACTGTGTTAAGAGACACTTAAGTTCCTCCGTCTTTTAATAACATGTTCATTTTTCCACTATAATCTACCTTGTCCATAATTATTATCGCATTTGTTTTGTCTGTTTCGTAAGGTGAAGTCTACGATCTTTCCTTAATTCATGGTATACCTTAACAAATCATTGAGGACAATGTTGAAGAGGTCTCAGTAAAGCTCAGACCTCTGTAACATAATTGTTAATATAGGAACGTTTGCACACTGTGATAACACGAGGGCATGCCTTTAAACAGTGTGTTAACACGAGTGTTTCTACACATTGTGTTAAAAAGAGTGTTTCTACACCTTGTGTTAACAAGAGTGTTTCTAAACACTGTGTTAACAAGAGTGTTTCTATACATTGTGTTAACAAGGGTGTTTCTACACATTGTGTTAACAAGAGTGTTTCTACACACTGTGTTAACAAGAGTGTTTCTATACATTGTGTTAACAAGAGTGTTTCTACACCTTGTGTTAACGAGAGTGTTTCTACACCTTGTGTTAACGAGAGTGTTTCTACACACTGCGTTAACATGAGAATGTATACACATTGTATTAGCATCTATACATTGTATTAACGAAGGAACGTCTACACATTGCATTAACATAACCAGTATGGGAAATACGGACCTACAAGACATAACTGACAAACTTTACCTACTCTAACCAAACCCTTGCGAACATAATTTAACCAAACCCATGCTAACATAACCAAACCAAACTGCATGAAGCAAAATCATACATACCAAACCGAAGTTAACATGACATATCACAATATTACCAGACCAAATCAAATCTAACTACTAACACTGTTGACGTAGTGAGCATGAATATACGGAGTAAACTTGAGTTGTGATTCAGAGGCCATTAAAAGTCGGGCCGGGTTGGTCAGGAATTAGCTCATTCTTGCACCACTGTATATCAACTTAGGATGGTCATTCTGGTCTCATTTGAAAGTTAATAAAATGCTGTGAAATGAAAAAATATATATCCGTGAAGCTAGTTTAGATCTACAATGGGCATATTGTCTTCCCAGCGTATTTCATTAATCAAGGTCACGATTTGTTCCAGTTATCTTCTTGCTGGAGTTAATTAGTTGAATTCGATGTAATAATTTAACGTGTTTCTCTGACCCAAGCTACTGTGCACGCAGAGCAGAACTTCCATTATGTTAATGTCTGAGATTGCTGTCTTCGACACCATTACAACACGGACGAGATCTTTACTGTTCATAGAAGGTCTGGGTATTTCTTAGTCTGATCAGTGCTGGTATCTGCTGGATTAAGGCAAATTTACTGCAGAGGTTTAATGATTCTGACGTGTGAGACTTCGTCTAAATCAGCTCCTGGGACTATGTTTTTTTACAGTCTTGACTACATTCTTCAATTTAAGATATCTCAAAGCAAGGAAACAAGATATCTGTGGATGGGTAAGATAAATTTTCAAGACAGAACTCGATTTGCAACAGTTGGTCTTTGAACTGCTGGGAAGTTGTGTCCAGTGGTTTATATACACGCAAGGCAGGTCAACACTCAACACACTCACATGACAGGTCAACAATGAACACACTCACATGACAGGTCAACACTCAACACTCTCACATGACAGGTCAACACTCAACACTCTCACATCACAGGTCAACACTCAACACACTCACATGACAGGTCAACACTCAACACGCTCACATGACAGGTCAACACTCAACACACTCACATGACAGGTCAACACTCAACACACTCACATGACAGGTCAACAGTCAACACTCACATGACAGGTCAACACTCAACACACTCACATGACAGGTCAACACTCAACACACTCACATGACAGGTCAACACTCAACACACTCACATCACAGGTCAACACTCAACACACTCACATCACAGGTCAACAGTCAACACACTCACATGACAGGTCAACACTCAACACACTCACATGACAGGTCAACACTCAACACTCTCACATGACAGGTAAACACTCAACACACTCACATGACAGGTCAACACTCAACACACTCACATGACAGGTCAACAGTCAACACACTCACATCACAGGTCAACAGTCAACACACTCACATCACAGGTCAACAGTCAACACACTCACATCACAGGTCAACACTCAACACACTCACATCACAGGTCAACACTCAACACACTCACATGACAGGTCAACACTCAACACTCTCACATGACAGGTCAACAATCAACACACTCACATCACAGGTCAACACTCAACACTCTCACATGACAGGTCAACACTCAACACTCTCACATGACAGGTCAACAATCAACACACTCACATGACAGGTCAACACTCAACACACTCACATCACAGGTCAACACTCAACACACTCACATGACAGGTCAACACTCAACACACTCACATCACAGGTCAACACTCAACACACTCACATGACAGGTCAACAGTAACACATTCTCATGACAGGTAAACAGTCAACACACTCACATGACAGGTCAACAGTCAACACACTCACATGACAGGTCAACAGTCAACACACTCACATGACAGGTCAACACTCAACACACTCACATGACAGGTCAACACTCAACACACTCACATGACAGGTCAACACTCAACACACTCACATGACAGGTCAACATTCAACACACTCACATGACAGGTCAACACTCAACACACTCACATGACAGGTCAACAGTCAACACGCTCACATGACAGGTCAACAGTCAACACGCTCACATGACAGGTCAACAGTCAACACACTCACATGACAGGTCAACAGTCAACACGCTCACATGACAGGTCAACAGTCAACACACTCACATGACAGGTCAACAGTCAACACACTCACATGACAGGTCAACAGTCAACACACTCACATGACAGGTCAACACTCAACACACTCACATGACAGGTCAACAGTCAACACACTCACATGACAGGTCAACAGTCAACACACTCACATGACAGGTCAACACTCAACACACTCACATGACAGGTCAACAGTCAACACACTTACATGACAGGTCAACACTCAACACACTCACATGACAGGTCAACAGTCAACACACTCACATGACAGGTCAACACTCAACACACTCACATGACAGGTCAACACTCAACACACTCACATGACAGGTCAACACTCAACACACTCACATGACAGGTCAACAGTCAACACACTCACATGACAGGTCAACACTCAACACACTCACATGACAGGTCAACACTCAACACTCTCACATGACAGGTCAACACTCAACACACTCACATGACAGGTCAACAGTCAACACACTCACATGACAGGTCAACAGTCAGCACACTCACATGACAGGTCAACACTCAACACACTCACATGACAGGTCAACAGTCAACACACTCACATGACAGGTCAACACTCAACACTCTCACATGACAGGTAAACACTCAACACACTCACATGACAGGTCAACACTCAACACACTCACATGACAGGTCAACAGTCAACACACTCACATCACAGGTCAACAGTCAACACACTCACATCACAGGTCAACAGTCAACACACTCACATCACAGGTCAACACTCAACACACTCACATGACAGGTCAACACTCAACACTCTCACATGACAGGTCAACAATCAACACACTCACATGACAGGTCAACACTAAACACTCTCACATGACAGGTCAACAATCAACACACTCACATGACAGGTCAACACTCAACACACTCACATCACAGGTCAACACTCAACACACTCACATGACAGGTCAACACTCAACACACTCACATCACAGGTCAACACTCAACACACTCACATGACAGGTCAACAGTAACACATTCTCATGACAGGTAAACAGTCAACACACTCACATGACAGGTCAACAGTCAACACACTCACATGACAGGTCAACAGTCAACACACTCACATGACAGGTCAACACTCAACACACTCACATGACAGGTCAACAGTCAACACACTCACATGACAGGTCAACACTCAACACACTCACATGACAGGTCAACACTCAACACACTCACATCACAGGTCAACACTCAACACACTCACATGACAGGTCAACACTCAACACACTCACATCACAGGTCAACACTCAACACACTCACATGACAGGTCAACAGTAACACATTCTCATGACAGGTAAACAGTCAACACACTCACATGACAGGTCAACACTCAACATACTCACATGACAGGTCAACAGTCAACACACTCACATGACAGGTCAACACTCAACACACTCACATGACAGGTCAACAGTAACACATTCTCATGAGAGGTAAACAGTCAACACACTCACATGACAGGTCAACAGTCAACACACTCACATGACAGGTCAACAGTCAACACACTCACATGACAGGTCAACAGTCAACACACTCACATTACAGGTCAACACTCAACACTCTCACATGACAGGTAAACACTCAACACACTCACATGACAGGTCAACACTCAACACACTCACATGACAGGTCAACAGTCAACACACTCACATCACAGGTCAACAGTCAACACACTCACATCACAGGTCAACAGTCAACACACTCACATGACAGGTCAACACTCAACACTCTCACATGACAGGTCAACAATCAACACACTCACATCACAGGTCAACACTCAACACTCTCACATGACAGGTCAACACTCAACACTCTCACATGACAGGTCAACAATCAACACACTCACATCACAGGTCAACACTCAACACACTCACATGACAGGTCAACACTCAACACACTCACATGGCAGGTCAACACTCAACACACTCACATGACAGGTCAACAGCAACACATTCTCATGACAGGTCAACAGTCAACACACTCACATGACAGGTCAACAGTCAACACACTCACATGACAGGTCAACAGTCAACACACTCACATGACAGGTCAACACTCAACACACTCACATGACAGGTCAACAGTCAACACACTCACATGACAGGTCAACACTCAACACACTCACATGACAGGTCAACACTCAACACACTCACATGACAGGTCAACATTCAACACACTCACATGACAGGTCAACACTCAACACACTCACATGACAGGTCAACAGTCAACACGCTCACATGACAGGTCAACAGTCAACACGCTCACATGACAGGTCAACAGTCAACACACTCACATGACAGGTCAACAGTCAACACGCTCACATGACAGGTCAACAGTCAACACACTCACATGACAGGTCAACAGTCAACACACTCACATGACAGGTCAACACTCAACACACTCACATTACAGGTCAACAGTCAACACACTCACATGACAGGTCAACAGTCAACACACTCACATGACAGGTCAACACTCAACACACTCACATGACAGGTCAACACTCAACACACTCACATGACAGGTCAACAGTCAACACACTCACATGACAGGTCAACAGTCAACACACTCACAAAGTAGGTCAAAACAACACTAGTGTTACTAGTGTAGCTACACATGTGAGAGAGACTACCTCGCAAGGCTGTGCATTAATGACCACCACAACACCAATGCTTGCTCACGTGCAACCTGAATGACACTGACATGCTCTCCTTCATCTCTAACCCCCCTCCCCCATTATTCAACCCACCCACACATCTCTACCTCCACCATTCCTCCCACCCACACATCTCTACCTCCACCATCCCTCCCACCCACACATCTCTACCTCCACCATTCCTCCCACCCACACATCTCTACCTCCATCGTTCCTCCCACCCACACATCTCTACCCTCACCATCCCTCCCACCCACACATCTCTACCCTCACCATCCCTCCCACCCTCATAATAATAATAATAATAATTGGTGGATGAATTTGGTAGGGTGTGCAAAAGAAGAAAATTAAAGGTGAATACGGGAAAGAGTAAGGTTATGAGGATAACAAAAAGATTAGGTGATGAAAGATTGAATATCAGATTGGAGGGAGAGAGTATGGAGGAGGTGAATGTATTCAGATATTTGGGAGTGGACGTGTCAGCGGATGGGTCTATGAAAGATGAGGTGAATCATAGAATTGATGAGGGGAAAAGAGTGAGTGGTGCACTTAGGAGTCTGTGGAGACAAAGAACTTTGTCCTTGGAGGCAAAGAGGGGAATGTATGAGAGTATAGTTTTACCAACGCTCTTATATGGGTGTGAAGCATGGGTGATGAATGTTGCAGCGAGGAGAAGGCTGGAGGCAGTGGAGATGTCATGTCTGAGGGCAATGTGTGGTGTGAATATAATGCAGAGAATTCGTAGTTTGGAAGTTAGGAGGAGGTGCGGGATTACCAAAACTGTTGTCCAGAGGGCTGAGGAAGGATTGTTGAGGTGGTTCGGACATGTAGAGAGAATGGAGCGAAACAGAGTGACTTCAAGAGTGTATCAGTCTGTAGTAGAAGGAAGGCAGGGTAGGGGTCGGCCTAGGAAAGGTTGGAGAGAGGGGGTAAAGGAGGTTTTGTGTGCGAGGGGCTTGGACTTCCAGCAGGCATGCGTGAGCGTGTTTGATAGGAGTGAATGGAGACAAATGGTTTTTAATACTTGACGTGCTGTTGGAGTGTGAGCAAAGTAACATTTATGAAGGGGTTCAGGGAAACCGGCAAGCCGGACTTGAGTCCTGGAGATGGGAAGTACAGTGCCTGCACTCTGAAGGAGGGGTGTTAATGTTGCAGTTTAAAAACTGTAGTGTAAAGCACCCTTCTGGCAAGACAGTGATGGAGTGAATGATTGTGAAAGTTTTTCTTTTTCGGGCCACCCTGCCTTGGTGGGAATCGGCCAGTGTGATAATAAAAAAAAACTAAAAATAATAATAATAATCTATAGTGTCAGAGGGATGGGATATCAGTAGGTAATTTACAAACAGTTTGCCACTTAAGGCATCCAAGCAAGCAAGACGAGAGACAGACATCTATAACAATGTATTCATGAACAATAAATGTTACATCAGTCTGTATCATAGCTCCTGTACCTGAAGTCAACTAATACTGCATTAATGAGGCAGCACACACTCTCTTTCACCCACATATAATAATATTCTCTTGCCTCAATACTCTCCAAGACATACGCAGACACAGACAGACAGACAGACAGACAGACACACACACACACACACACACACACACACACACACACACACACACACACACACACACACACAGGCAGGTAAGTCAGTAAACGAGATAATGGAATATGTGACAACAATATGCAAGGAAGCTGAGAAGAAGTTTGTATTGATGAGCCCGTGGTTCACCCAAAGATGCAGGGAGACCAAAACCAAGTGTGCTAGGGAATGGAAGAGTTATAGAAGGCAAAAGTCCCAGGAGAATAAGGAGAGCAGTCGTAGAGCCAGAAATGAATATGCACAGGTACGAAGGGAGACCCAAAGGCAATACGAGAATGACATAGCAGCGAAAGCCAAATCTCACCCAAAGCTGTTGAACAGCCACATCAGGAGGAAAACAATAGTCAAGGACCATGTAATCAGGCTGAGGAAGGAAGGAGGGTAGGTCACACAGAATGAGCGCCAAGTATGTGAGGAACTCAACATGAGATTCATAGAAGTGTTCACAGAGGAGACGGAAGGGCCTCCAGAAAGGCGGAGAGGTGGGGTACACCATCAAGTGTTGGACACAACACATACAACCGAGGAAGAAGCGAAGAGGTTAAGTGAACTAGATTCCTCCAAGGCGATGGGGCCGGATAACATCTCTCCATGAGTCCTGAGAGAGGGAGCCCAGGAGCTTTGTGTACCACTAACAACTATCTTCAACACATTTGTCGAAACAGGGCGACTGCCTGAAGTATGGAAGACTGCAAACGTAGCCCCAATCTTTAAAAAAGGAGACAGACATGAGGCATTAAACTACAGACCAGTGTTACTGACGTGTATATTATGCAAGGTCATGGAGAAGATTATCAGAAGAGTGGTGGAGCACCTAGAAAGGAATGAGCTTATCAACGACATCCAGCACGGTTTTAGAGACGGGAAATCCTGCATCACAAACCTACTGGAGTTCTACGACAGGGTAATGGCAGTAAGACAAGAGAGGGGTGGGTAGACTGTATTTTCTTGAACTGTAAGAAAGTGTTTGACACAGTTCCACACAAGAGATTAGTGCAAAAACTAGAGAACCAGGCAGGGATAACAGGGAAGGCACTGCAGTGGCTCATGGAATACCTGTCAGGAAGGCAACAGCGAGTCATGGTACGTGGTGAGGTGTGAGAGTGGGCGCCTGTAACGAGCAGGGTGCCACAGGGGTCAATCCTAGGACCGGTGCTCTTACTGGTATTTGTGAACAACATGACGGAAGGAGTAAACTCTGAAGTGTCCCTATTTGCAGATGATGTGAAGTTAATGGGAAGAATTCAATCGGACAAGGACCAGGCGGAACTACAGAGAGATCTGGACAGGCTGCAGGCCTGGTCCAGCAACTGGCTTCTGGAGTTCAACCCCACCAAGTGCATAGTCATGAAGATTGGGGAAGGGCAAAGAAGACCACAGATGGAGTACGGCCTAGGGGGGCCAGAGCCTACAAACCTCACTCAAGGAAAAGGATCTTGGGGTGAGTATAACACCAAGCACATCTCTTGAGGCACACATCAACCAAATAACTGCTGCAGCATATGGGCATCTGACAAACTTAAGTACAGCATTCCGACATCTTAAAACCCTTTAACGGGCAGGACCTAGTTTAGTCGGTCCTGAGAGCGTGGTTTTTGCGCGTGTCCTCCTACACCCCCAGCGCATCTGGGTTCCCATTCTTTATTTCTGACCAAACACAAGCCTTCCCTGAGTCGCTCCAGCTAAAGGAGATGGCATCTCCTTGCTTCCCAATGGTCGAGAGAGCAAAATGTAAACACTTCTAGCGTGGCGTCGCCCAGACTCGTGTTTTTCGTCGAGTGCTCCTCATATACTCTTGCATTTCACCCTCTACAATGTCGGTAAGTACTGATTTGTGTGTCTAGTGCATAAATGAATAGTTTAGCTATATTTTGATATATATATATATATATATATATATATATATATATATATATATATATATATATATATATATATATATATATATATATAAAGACGTTGTGAAGCATAATAAGAGTGCACCATGCAAATGAAAAAAGTGCAACAAAAGAGGATCAAGTACATTCGGTCCTGCCTGTTTAGGTGTTGTTTTCAAGTTTCAGTATATAAATATTTCCATAAAATTTGTTAGTGTATATATGAATTTAGTAATGACCTGGGTGTGTACAGAACGTTTTTGTTGTCCTTTCAGACCAATCATAAATTGTTCTATGGTGAGTCCTCCAAGGATAAGTCAAAATTTGTCTGTATTTGGGACGAAAATGACTCAGATCAAGACCCAGATGACCTGGAATTGGTGGACAGTGGTGATGAATACTTGCCACAAGATGCAGAGGTGTCAACAGATGAGGAGGAAGCTATACCACCAACCAAAAAGCGCAGAAATTGAACAAGAAGATACTTGCTTACATGCAAGTATTGCAGCAAAAAGAATAATCATGTCAAATCCTCATTTTCCTGTGCCACATGCAAAGTAAATCTATGCATCAAGAAGGATAGAAATTGTTTCATAAAGTTTCATTGCAGAAATTAGTGATGTAAAATGATTGTTCCTTCTCAGGGAATAATTCATTTGTAAGTTGTATCCCATTGCAATGTGTCATTGTTGATAAGTAGTTCCTATTTATATTTTTTAATGCTTACAAATTCTTCAGAAACAAGTTCCATTTATGTTTTTTATATTGTCTACTTGTATAATAAATTTAAAAAATATTTTTTTTAACAGTTGCAACCTTGCAACATTTTAAATTGTTATACCCTTAACGAGCAGGACCGAGTTTACTCGGGCTTAGCATGTCTGCAGTTGCTTGACACATAACTTTTACAACTCCATTTATATGGCCTCATTGACCTTACATTGAGCGGCTCTATCCCCTCATACGAAATCACGTTCAAATTCGCATTGTGGTCTGCCTTGCCGTCTGAAGGGATTTATTAACATGGAGTCATTCAGGACTCTGTACACTGTGTACGTCAGGCCCATATTGGATTATGTAGCGCCAGTTTGGAACTCTCACTTAGCAAAGCATGTAAGGAAACTAGAGAAAGTGCAAAGGTTTGCAACAAGACTAGTCCTGGAGCTAAGGGATATGTCCTACGAGAAGAGGTTAAGGGAAATTGACCTGACGGCACTGGAAGACAGGAGAGATAGGGGGGGATATGATAACGACATATAAAATACTGAGAGGAATCGCCAAGTTGAACAGAGACAGGATGTTCCAGAGATGGGACACAGCAACAAGGGGTCACAGTTGGAAGATGAAGACTCAGATGAACCACAGGGATGTTAGGAAGTATTTCTTCAGTCACAGAGTTGTCAGGAAGTGGGATAGTCTGGGAAGTGACGTAGTGGAGGTAGGAACCATACATAGGTTTAAGAAGAGGTATGATAAAGCTCATGGAGCAGGAAGAGTGACCGAGTAGCAGCCAGTGAAGAGGCGGGACCAGGAGCTGTGAATCTACCCTTGCAACCACAACTAGGTGAGTACAACTAGGTGAGTACACACACACAGTATGCCAAGTTATGGAGACACTATGTAACAAAATTTCACTTTTGTCGTGTTCCTGGGAAATAAGCATCATATCCCAATTCTTTATAACTAAACAAAATTAAACAAAAATAATTTTGCTCCCAGAACTTTGCTTTTTTGGTCACGACACTTCTGGAACACTTTCAAGAAATACTGATGTAAAACTATTATGTTCTAGGGTTTTGCTTGGCAAATATAAAAACAGGGGCTCACAAACCAGCATTCAGTTCAGCTCTGGCTGCCTGAAAAGACACATCAGGAGAAGTGAAATGGCATCAAGAGGCTGCAGTCATTTTCCAGATGCATTCTGCTATATATGTGGCCAATTCATTAAGACAAGAGCAAAGAAGTTCTCTGTAACAGCATGTAAAAAATGTGTGAAGCTTACAAAGCATATTTTGGCATGACAGTTGTGGACCAAGACAAGACCTGGGCGCCTCATGTTGCTTGTGAACATTGTAAGAAAACATTGGAAGGTAAGAAAGTCATTAGTTATTATGAAGAGTAAAATCTAGAATAGGAACATTTTTTAAATGAAATGTATGTAACAGAAACTAATTCTTTTGTTATTTTACAGGATGGTATAGAGGAGAAAAAAGAGCCATGATATTTGCTGTTTCTATGACGTGAACCCACTTATCACTCAACCAACTGCTACTTCTGCCTCGTGAATCCTTACAAATGGCGAACAGGGAAAAATGCACCTGTTATTTCTTATCCAGACCTTCCCTCTTCTATTGCACCAGTACCACACAGTGCTGATCTTCCTGTACCTATACCTTCAAAAAGAAGTCGACTGTCAGAAGAAGAAAGCAGCAAATCAGAAAATGAAGAGCACAGTGAACAAGACTATGATCTCACAGATGCAGCTGTTGGGAGGAATCCTTACTACCCAAACCAAACAGACCTCAATGACCTTATCAGAGATCTTGGTCTGACAAAGTCAAATGCTGAGGTTTTGATTTCAAGGCTCAAGGAGTGGGACTTGATGGATGAAAGTGTGCAAGTGACAAGCCAAAGAAAACGTCACCAACATTTCTCAAGCTTCTTCACTAATGTAGACAGGTTGTGCTACTGTAATGATGTAACAGGCCTGTTTGATGCAATTGGAATTGCATGCAATCCAGATGAGTGGAGACTTCAATGACAGCTCCTCCAGAAGCCTAAAAGCTGTACTTTTGCACAATGGGAACAAGTATCCATCTCTTCCCTTGGCTCATTCAGTGCATCTTAAGGAGGACTACAACAGTGTCAAACTTCTACTGGAAGCTTTGAACTATGATAAGTATGGCTGGGAGGGTATTGGAGACTTCAAAATGGTGGAATTGTTGATGGGATTCCAAGGAGGTTTTACCAAATTTCCCTGTTATCTCTGTCATTGGGATAGTAGAGATAGCAGAGACAGAGCAACAGATTACCAGAGAAAGCACTGGCCTCAAAGGATTGAGTTCTCAGTAGGAAGACATAATATCAAACCATAAACCATTGGTGGATCCTCAAAAGGTTCTGTTCCCTCCATTACACATCAAACTAGGGCTAATGAAACAATTTGTTACAGCTCTCGACAAAGAGTCTGCAGCCTTTAAGTATCTTCAAGACTTCTTTCCCAAGCTATCAGAGACAAAGGTGAAGGCTGGCATCTTCACTGGACCACAAGTCAGGAAAATTATGGAGTGCTCAGAATTTCCAAAGAAGCAAAAAGAAGCCTGGGAGAGTTTTGTTGCTGTAGCACAGGGCTTTCTGGGCAACAACAAGGCTGACAATTATGGGAAACTTGTTGAGACCTTGGTAAAAAGCTATGGTCAGTTGGGCTGTGGGATGTCCCTTAGGGTTCATATCCTTGATGCTCTTCTTGACAATTTCAAGGAGAATATGGGAACATATTCAGAGGAACAAGGGAAGCGCTTCCAAGATATAATAAACTTTGTACACGGATATTTGGGATCTTATAATGAAAACATGATGGAAGAATACATTTGGGGGCTTAAACGGGAAAGTGATTTGTTGCTGCTCACAAATCTAGAAAAAATGCTCACTTTCAGAAAGTTTAAAATAAAATTTGTGTAAATTTTATTTTATTTATGCAAATTTTCTTTATTTTGTTTTTGTTTTACAACCAAAACTAGCAAAAATATTGAAATTCAGCCATTTTTTGTCAAAAATTCATTTTGTAAGCCAAAAGCAAAGTTTAAAAGGAATAATGGGCATTTTCTGTTGTTTTGAAATAAAAAGAGTTGGAAAATAACACTTGCCAGGAACAAAAATTGAGTTACATAGTGAATTATCAGAAGAAAGTTGTAGCACCTAGGGAAGGGAAATACTGTCACAAACCTACTGGAGTTTTACTACAAGGTGACAGAAGACAAGAGAGAGAGAGAGAGAGAGAGAGAGAGAGAGAGAGAGAGAGAGAGAGAGAGAGAGAGAGAGAGAGAGAGAGAGAGAGAGAGAGAGAGAGAGGTGGGTAGAGTGCATTTTCTTGGACTGTAAGAAGGCTTTCGACAGTTCTGCACAGGAGATTAGTGCAAAAGCTGGAGGACCAGGCAGGTATAACAGGGAAGGCAGTGCACAGGATCAGAGAATACCTGGCAGGATAAGGATAAGGATCAGGGGTCTAGACAGGCTGCAAGCCTGGTCCAGCAAGTGGCTCCTGGAGCATAACCCCCACCAAGTGAAGATTGGGGAAGGTCAAAGAAGACCGCGGAGTAAAGGTTAAGGGGCCAAAAACTGCAAACCTCACGCAAGGAAAAGGATCTTGGGGTGAGTATAATACTGAGAACATCTGAGGCGAACATCAACAGAATAACTGCTGTAGCATATGAGCGCCTGGCTAACCTAAGAATAGTGTTTCAACACCTTAGTAAGGAATCGTTCATGACACCGTACACCGTGTACGTCAGGCCCATACTGGAGTATGCAGCACAAATATGGAACCCACACCTGGTCAAGCACGTCAAAATATTCGAGAAAGTGCAAAGGTTTCCAACAAGACTAGTCCCGGAGCTAAAGGTTATGTTCTACGAAGAGAGGTAAAGGGAAATCGATCTGACGACACTGGAGGACAAGAAGGATAGTGAGGACATGATAACGACATATAAAATACTGAGAGGAATCGACGAGGTGGACAAGGACAGGATTTTTCAGAGATGGGACTCAGCAACAAGGGGTCACAGTTGGAAGTTGAAAACTCAGATGAGTCACAGGGATATTAGGAAGTATTTCTTCAGTCACAGAGTTGCCAGGAAGTGGAACAATTTGGAGAGTGATTTAGTGGAGGAAGGATCCATACATAGCTTTAAGAAGAGATATGATAAAGCTCATGGAGCAGGGAAAGAGTGGACGTAGTAGCGACCCGCGAAGAGGCAGAGCCAGGAGCTGTAAGTCGACCCCTGCAACTACAAATAGGTGAGTACACACACACACAACCGAATACGAGGACAGAACGGCAACAGCTGAGAGATAGGACACAGAGACGAAAGGGGCAAGAGAGAGAGACAAGGCTAGAGTCAGTAGAGAACAACCAGAGTTGAGTGGAACAGAATGCACAAACACCCACAAAACCACCTTCAGAAACCTGCAGCCAAACACACACCCCACACTCACAACCCCTCACCCCACAATATGCAGTAGAGTCCCATAGCACCCTGCCAGGAACTCCATCCCCCAGAATACAGTGTTGGAGTGTTGGAAGTACATCAACGCTGATGGTATAACAAACGAGTGGGAGGAGTGGCATGAAAGAATCACAGAAGCAACACCAGACATCATAGCCCTCACAGAAACAAAGCTCTCAGGAATAACAAATGCCATCTTTCCCACCGGATATCAGATTCTGAGGAAAGACAGAAGGAACAGGGAGGTGGAGGAGTGGCACTGCTTATCAAAAACCAATGGGATTTTGAGGTGGAGAGAGGACAGAGGAGAAGCAAGAGACTACATAATAGGAACACTTCAGACTGGAGGCCCCAAGGTGATTTCAGTGATGTATAACCCACCACAGAACAGCAGGAGGCCAAGACAAAAATATGATGAGAGTAACAAAGAGATGGTTGACACACTGGCTGAAGTGGCCAAAAGGGCCCATGTGACCAGCGCAAACCTACTGGTCGTGGGTGACTTCAATCACAAAGAAATTGACTGGGAAAACCTGTAGCCACATGAGGCCCAGAAACGTGGACGGCTAAGATGTTTGAGGTGGCATTGGAAAGCCTCATGCATCAACACGTTAGGGTCATTACCAAAGAGAGGGGAGATGATGAACCAGAAAGACTGGACCTAGTATTCACCTTGAGCAGAGCAGATATTGAGGACATCACATATGAAAGGCCCCTCAGAGCTAGTGATCACATGGTTCTAAGCTTTGAATACACAGAGTTACAAGTGGAGCAAGAGGCAGAAAGGGCAAGAGGAATGAAGCCCAACTACAAGAAAGGGGACTACAAAGGCATGAGGAATTTAATGTGCAAGGTCCAGTGGGACAGAGAAGCGGCAGGGAAAACAGTAAATGAGATGATGGAATATGTGACAACAATATGCAAGGAAGCAGAGGAGAGGTTTGTACCAGGATGAGCCCTTACCTCACCCAAAGGTGTAGAGAAGCTAAAACCAAGTACACTAGAGAATGGAAGAAGAATAAAAGGCAAAGGACCCAGGAGAACTAGGAGAATAGTCAAGAGCAAGACATAAATATGCACAGGTAAGGAGAGAGGCCCAGCGACAATAAGAAAGTGACATAGCAGCGAAAGCTAAGTCTGACTTGAAGCCGTTGTACAGTCACATCAGAAAAAAAAATTAGTCAAAGACCAGGTAATCAGACTGAGGCAGGAAGGTGGTGAGTTTACAAGAAACGACCTTGAAGCATGTGAGCTTAACATGAGATTCAAAGAAGTATTCACAGTGGAGACAGAAAGGACTCTGGAAAAATGGAGAGGTGGGGTACACCAACAAGTCCAAGACATGATACATACAACCGAGGAGGTGAAGAGGCTAAATGAACTAGATGTCTCAAAGACGATGGGGCTGGATAACATCTCTCCATGGGTCCTGAGAGAGGGAGCAGAGGTGCTCTGTGTACCTCTAACAACAATCTTCACATCTATCGAAACAGGGCAACTACCCAAGGTATGGAAGACAGCAAATGTAATCCCAATTTTTAAAAAAGGAGACAGATATGCAGCATTAAACTACAGACCAGTGTCACTGACATGTATTGTATGCAAAGTCATGGAGAAGATTATCAGGAGAAGAGTGGTGGACCACCTAGAAAGGAATGAGCTTATAAACAACAACCAGCACGGATTCAGAGATGGGAAATCCTGTGTCACAAACCTACTGGAGTTCTATGACAAGGTGACAGCAGTAAGACAAGAGAGAGAGGAGTGGGTAGATTGCATTTTCTTGGACTGCAAGAAGGCTTTTGACACAATTCCACACAAGAGATTAGTGCAAAAGCTGGAGGCCCAGACAGGTATAACAGACAAGGCACTGCAATGGACCAGAGAATACCTGACAGAAAGGCATCAGCGAGTCATGGTACATGATGAGGTGTCAGAGTGGGCGCCTGTGGTGAGCAGGGTTCCACAGGGGTCAGTCCTAGGACCAGTGCTGTTTCTGGTATATATGAATGACATGACGGAAGGAACAGACTCAGAAGTGTCCCAGTTTGCACGCGATGTGAAGTTAATGAGGATAATTCAGTCAGAGGAGGACAAGACAGGACTACAGAGGGGTCTGGGCAGGTTGCAGGCCTGGTCCAGCAACTGGCTCCTGGAGCTCAACCCCACCAAGTGCAAATTCATGAAGATCAGAGAAGGGCAAAGAAGACCGCAGACAGGGGGCCAAAGACTATAAGCCTCACTCAAAGAAAAGGATCTTGGAGTGTGTATAATATGGAGCATATCGCCTGAGGCGCACATCAATCAAATAACTGCTGCAGCAAATAGTCAACTGGCGAACAACAGAATAGCATTCCGGTATCTCAGTATGGAGCGTTCGGACTCTGTACACCGTGTACGTCACGCCCATATTGGAGTATGCAGCCCCAGTTTGGAACCCACACCTGGTTAAGCACGTCAAGAAACTAGACAAAGTGTAAAGGTTTGCAACGAGACTAGTCTCAGAGCTAAGGGGCATGTCCTACCAGGAGAGGTTAAGGGAAATCCGACCTGACAACACTGGAGGACAGGAGGAACAGGGGGGACATGATAACGACACATAAAATACTGAGAGGAATCGACAAGGTGGAGAGAGACAGGATGTTCCAGAGATGGGACGCAGCAACAAGGGGTTACAATTGGAAGTTTAAGACTCAGATGAGCCACAGGGATGTTAGGAAGAATTTCTTCAGTCACAGAGTTGTCAGGCAGTGGAATAGTCTGGAAACTGAGAGGGTGGAGGAAGGTACCATACATAGCTTTAAGAAAAGGTATGATAAATCTCATGGAGCAGGGAGAGAATGGACCTAGTATCGACCAGAGAAGAGGCGGGGCCAGGAGCTATGTCTCGACCCCTGCAACCACAATTTGGTGAGTATGCACACACACACACACACACTAGAGATGAATCGGATGTGAAAATTTAGATATCCGCAGATGCAGACGTGTATGAGGATGTCTTATTTTGTGAATTTGGGTGCATATGCAGATATTTGTTTACAGTAAAATGCGGATGCAGATGCTGATGCGGATGTAAGAAATTGTGCGGATGTTTCGCAGATGCGGATATCCGATACATCTCTATCACACACACACACACACCGCAATGGTAGGTAACATTTGTAGTATGGCAGCCATTACCATGTCACGGCTTAGGAATGTACAGAGCACTGACGCTGACCTCTAAAATTCCCATGGCCGTCCGACTGTACGTCACATACAAACACTTCTATAAGTACAAGCCTGCTTGCCTCTGTTTACTATAATTTATAACAGCATGAGTCACACCCTGTCTTATCAACCTGGGGTCCTCGTGACTATTTGACATTCTGTCCTATCAACCTGCAGGACTCCTGACTATCTGATATCCCTGTCTACAAAGCGGTCCGTCTGCCTGATATCCCTGTTTGGTAACTCTTTATGGTGCCTGATATTGTGGCCTGTCGGGCCATCCACCTGCATGTGTGCCATGGCCACACTGCCTAGCTGGTTAAGCCATGAACTTGAAGTGAAGCAGCTGTTGGTGAGAAACACTGGTGCTGCTACATGTAAACACACACACCTGCTGGGCTCTCAACACACACGCTTTACTGTAGGTTCAAAGTAGCGGCTTCATGTGTGTGTGTGTCCAAACACCTAATTCTGGTTGCAGGTGTCAATTCACAGCTCCTGGCCCAGCCTCTTCACTGAGTGTGCGCAAATACCTAGTTGTGGCTGCAGGAGTCGATTCACAGCTCTTGGTCGAGCCTCTTCACTATGTGTGTGTGTGTGTGTGTGTGTGTGTGTGTGTGTGTGTGTGTGTGTGTGTGTGTGTGTGTGTGTGTGTGTGTGTGTGTGTGTGTGTGTGTGTTTGTGTGTCTGTGTGTATGTGTCTGTGTGTATGTGTGTCTGTGAGTATGTGTGTGTGTGTATATGTGTGTGTGTGTGTATGTGTGTGTGTATGTGTGTGTGTGTGTGTGTGTGTGTACTCACCTATTTGTACTCACCTATTTGTGGTTGCAGGGGTCGAGTCCTAGCTCCTGGCCCCGCCTCTTCACCGGTTGCTACTACTGTATGTGTGTCTGTGTGTATGTGTGTGTGTGTATATGTGTGTGTGTGTGTGTGTGTGTGTGTGTGTGTGTGTGTGTGTGTGTGTGTGTGTGTGTGTGTGTGTGTGTGTCTGTGTGTGTCTGTACTCACCTACTTGTGGTTGCAGGGGTCGATTCACCGCTCCTGGTCCAACCTCTTCACTACCTGTGTGTGTGTGTGTGTGTGTGTACTCACCTAATTGTGGCTGCAGGGGCCGAGACTCAACTCCTGGCCCCGCCTCTTCACTGACCGCGCCTGGGTCCTCCCTCTCCCTGCCCCATGAGCTTTATCATACCTCGTCTTAAAACTATGTATAGTTCCTGCCTCCACTACATCGCTTGCCAGAATATTCCACTTCCTAACAACTCCGTGGCTATAGAAATACTTCCTAACATCTCTTTGACTCATCTGAGTCTTCAACTTCAAATTGTGACCCCTTGTTTCTGTGTCCCATCTCTGGAACATCCTGTCTCTGTCCACCTTGTCTATGCCACGCAGTATTTTGCATGCCGTTATCATGTATCCCCTAACCTGTCCTCCAGTACCGTCAGTGAGAATTCCCTTAACCTTTCTTCATATGTGTGTGTGTGTGTGTGCGTGTGTGTGTGTGTGTGTGTGTGTGTGTGTGTGTGTGTGTGTGTGTGTGTGTGTGTGTGTGTGTGTACTCACCTAGTTGTACTCACCTAGTTGAGGTTGCGGGGGTCGAGTCCGAGCTCCTGGCCCCGCCTCTTCACTGATCGCTACTAGGTCACTCTCCCTGAGCCGTGAGCTTTATCATACCTCTGCTTAAAGCTATGTATGGATCCTGCCTCCACTACATCGCTTCCCAAACTATTCCACTTACTGACTACTCTGTGGCTGAAGAAATACTTCCTAACATCCCTGTGATTCATCTGTGTCTTCAGCTTCCAACTGTGTCCCCTTGTTACTGTGTCCAATCTCTGGAACATCCTGTCTTTATCCACCTTGTCAATTCCTCTCAGTATTTTGTATGTCGTTATCATGTCCCCCCTATCTCTCCTGTCCTCCAGTGTCGTCAGGTTGATTTCCCTTAACCTCTCCTCGTAGGACATACCTCTTAGCTCTGGGACTAGTCTTGTTGCAAACCTTTGCACTTTCTCTAGTTTCTTCACGTGCTTGGCTAGGTGTGGGTTCCAAACTGGTGCCGCATACTCCAATATGGGCCTAACATACACGGTGTACAGGGTCCTGAATGATTCCTTATTAAGATGTCGGAATGCTGTTCTGAGGTTTGCTAGGCGCCCATATGCTGCAGCAGTTATTTGGTTGATGTGCGCTTCAGGAGATGTGCCTGGTGTTATACTCACCCCAAGATCTTTTTCCTTGAGTGAGGTTTGTAGTCTCTGACCCCCTAGACTGTACTCCGTCTGCGGCCTTCTTTGCCCTTCCCCAATCTTCATGACTTTGCACTTGGTGGGAATGAACTCCAGGAGCCAATTGCTGGACCAGGTCTGCAGCCTGTCCAGATCCCTTTGTAGTTCTGCCTGGTCTTCGATCGAGTGTATTCTTCTCATCAACTTCACGTCATCTGCAAACAGGGACACCTCAGAGTCTATTCCTTCCGTCATGTCGTTCACAAATACCAGAAACAGCACTGGTCCTAGGACTGACCCCTGCGGGACCCCGCTGGTCACAGGTGCCCACTCTGACACCTCGCCACGTACCATGACTCACTGCTGTCTTCCTGACAAGTATTCCCTGATCCATTGTAGTGCCTTCCCTGTTATCCCTGCTTGGTCCTCCAGTTTTTGCACCAATCTCTTGTGTGGAACTGTGTCAAACGCCTTCTTGCAGTCCAAGAAAATGCAATCCACCCACCCCTCTCTCTCTTGTCTTACTGCTGTCACCATGTCATAGAACTCCAGTAGGTTTGTGAAACCATGTTGGCTGCTGTTGATGAGATCATTCCTTTCTAGGTGTTCCACCACTCTTCTCCTGATAATCTTCTCCATGATTTTGCATACTATACATGTCAGTGTGTGTGTGTGTGTGTGTGTGTGTGTACTCACCTATTTGTGGTTGCAGGGGTCGAGTCCTAGCTCCTGGCCCCGCCTCTTCACCGGTTGCTACTAGGCCCTCTCTCTCCCCGCTCCATGAGTTTTATCAAACCTCGTCTTAAAACTGTGTATGGTTCCTGCCTCCACTACGTCATTTTCTAGGCTATTCCACTGCCTTACAACTCTATGACTGAAGAAATACTTCCTACTATCTCTCTGACTCATTTGTGTCTTCAACTTCCAATTGTGGCCTCTTGTTTCTGTGTCCCCTCCCTGGAACATCCTGTCTTTGTCCACCTTGTCTATTCCACGCAGTATTTTATATGTCGTTATCATGTCTCCCCTGACCCTCCTGTCCTCCAGTGTCGTCAGGCCGATTTCCCTTAATCTTTCTTCATAGGACATTCCCCTTAGCTCTGGAACTAACCTTGTCGCAAACCTTTGTACTTTCTCTAGTTTCTTGACGTGCTTTATCAAGTGCGGGTTCCAAACAGGTGCTGCATACTCCAGTATGGGCCTGACATACACGGTGTACAGTGTCTTGAATGATTCCTTACTAAGGTATCGGAATGCTGTTCTCAGGTTTGCCAGGCGCCCATATGCCGCAGCAGTTATCTGATTGATGTGTGCTTCCGGAGACATGCTCGGTGTTATACTCACCCCAAGATCTTTCTCCTTGAGTGAGGTTTGCAGTCTTTGGCCACCTAGCCTATACTCTGTCTGTGGTCTTCTGTGCCCTTCCCCTATCTTCATGACTTTGCATTTGGCAGGATTAAATTCGAGAAGCCATTTGCTGGACCAGGTGTCCAGTCTGTCCAGGTCTCTTTGAAGTCCTGCCTGGTCCTCATCAGATTTAATTCTCCTCATTAACTTCACATCATCTGCAAACAGGGACACTTCTGAGTCTAACCCTTCCGTCATGTCGTTCACATATACCAAAAATAGCACTGGTCCTAGGACCGACCCCTGTGGGACCCCGCTCTTCACAGGTGCCCACTGTGATACATCATTACGTACCATGACTCGTTGTTGCCTCCCTGTCAGGTATTCTCTGATCCATTGCAGTGCCCTTCCTGTTATATGCGCCTGATGCTCTAGCTTCTGCACTAATCTCTTGTGAGGAACTGTGTCAAAGGCCTTCTTGCAGTCCAAGAAGATGCAATCAACCCACCCCTCTCTCTCTTGTCTTACTTCTGTTATTTTATCATAAAACTCCAGAAGGTTTGTGACACAGGATTTGCCTTCCGTGAATCCGTGCTGGTTGGCATTTATACTCCTGTTCCGTTCCAGGTGCTCCACCACTCTCCTCCTGATAATCTTCTCCATAATTTTGCATACTATACACGTCAATGACACAGGTCTATAGTTTAGTGCCTCTTTTCTGTCTCCTTTTTTAAAAATGGGAACTACATTTGCCGTCTTCCATACCTCAGGTAGTTGCCCAGTTTCCAGGGATGTGTTGAAGATTGTGGTAAGTGGCACGCACAACATATCTGCTCCCTCTCTAAGGACCCACGGGGAGATGTTGTCCGGTCCCATTGCCTTTGAGGTATCGATGTCCCTTAGCAGTTTCTTCACCTCCTCCTCATCTGTATGTATGTCGTCCAACACTTGTTGGTGTATTCCTTGCTGGTGTCCCCATCTGGTCTGTCCCCCCAGAGTCCTTCCTGTCTCTACTGTGTGTGTGTGTGTGTGTGTGTGTGTGTGTGTGTGTGTGTGTGTGTGTGAGAGTGTGTGTGAGTGTGTGTGTGTGTGTGTGTGTGTGTGTGTGTGTGTGTGTGTGTGTGTGTGTGTGTGTGTGTGTGTGTGTGTGTGTGTGTGTGCTCACCTAAATGTACTCACCTAATTACGGTTGCAAGGGTCGAGATTCAGCTCTTTGCCCCGCCTCTTCACTGATCGCTACTACATCTTCTCTCTCTCTGCTCCCTGAGCTTTGTCATACCTCAACTTAAAGCTATGTATGGTTCCTGCCTCCACTACATCACTTGCTAGACTATTCCACATCCTGACGACTCTATGACCGAAGAAATACTTCCTAACATCCCTGTGACTCGTCTGAGTCTTCAGCTTCCAAATGTGACCCTTTGTTTCTGTGTCCCCTCTCTGAAACATCCTGTCTCTGTTCACCTTACCTATTCCACGCAGTAATTTGTATGTTGTTATCATGTTTCCCCTGACCCTCCTGTCCTCCAGTGTCGTCAGGCCGATTTCCCTCAACCTTTCTTCGTTGGACATTACCCTGAGCTCCGGAACCAGCCTTGTTGCAAACCTTTGTACGTTTTCTAATTTCTTCACATGCCTGACCAGGTGTGGGTTCCAAACTGTTGTTGCGTTTTCCAGAATGGGCCTGACGTACACACTGTACAATGTCTTGACGATTCCTTACTAAGGTATCGGAACGCTATTCTCAGGTTTGTCAGGCGCCCATATGCTGCAGCAGTTATCTGGTTGATGTGTGCCTCCGGAGACGTGCTCGGTGTTATGGTCACCCCAAGATCTTTCTCCCTGAGTGAGGTTTGCAGTCTTTGTCAACCTAGCCTATACTCTGTCTGCGGTCTTCTTTGCCCTTCTCCAAACTTCATGACTTTGCATTTGTTGGGGTTGAATTCGAGAAGCCAGGTGCTGGTCCAGCTTGTCCAGGTCTCTTTGTAGTCCTGCCTGATCCTCGTCTGATTTAATTCTCCTCATCAACTTCACATCACCTGCGAACAGGGACACTTCAGAGTATATCCCTTCCATCATGTCATTCACATATACCAAAAATAGCACTGGTCCTAGGACTGACTCCTGTGGGACCCCACTCGTCACAGGCACCAACTGTGATAACTCATCACGTACCATGACTCGTTGTTGCCTCATCACATTTACCTGGAGTTTACCTGGAGAGGGTGTGCCCTTCCTGTTATATGCACCCAATCCTCAAGCTTCTGCCCTTATCACTTGTGAGGAACTGTGTCGAAAGCCTTTATGCAGTCCAGGAAAATGCAACCAACAAACCCCTCTCTCTCATGTCTTACTTCTGTTACTTTGTCATAAAACTCCAGGTTCATAACACAGGATTTGTCTTACATGAATCCGTGTTGGTTGTCGTTTATAATCTTGTTCCATTCCAGGTGCTCCACCACTCTCCTCCTGATAATCTTCTCCATGACTTTGCATACTATACACGTCATTGACACTGGTCTGTAGTTTAGGGCCTCATTTCTGTCTCATTTCTTACAAATGGGGACTACATTTGCAGTCTTCCATATCTCAGGTAACTGCCCAGTTTCAAGGGATGTGTTGAAGATTGTAGTTAGTGGCACACACAGCATCTCTGCTCCTTCTCTAAGGACCCACAGGGAGATGTCCGGTCCCATCGCCTTTGAGGTATCAAGGTCACTTAGCTTCTGCACCTCCTCCTCAGTTGTGTGTACGTCATCCAACACTTGTTGGTATATTCCCTGTTGGTGTTCCCCTTTGTGTTGTCTTCCCAGAGCTCTTCCTATCTCTACTGTAAATACTTCCTTGAATCTTGTGTTGAGCTGCTCACACACCTCTTGATCATATCTTGTGAGTTCCCCACCTTCTTTCCTCAGCCTGATCACCTGGTCTTTGACTGTTGTCTTCCTCCTAATGTGGCTATACAGAAGTTTTGGGTCAGACTTGACTTTCGATGCTATGTTGTTTTCGTACTGTCGCTGGGCCTCCCTCCTAATCTGTGCATACTCGTTGCTGGCTCTTCGACTAATCTCCCTATTTTCCTGGGTTCTTTGCCTTCTGTGCTTTTTCCATTCTCTAGTGCACTTAGTTTTTGCCTCCCTACACTTTCGGGTAAACCAGGGGCTCGTTCTGGTCTTCCCATTATTTCTGTTGCCCTTGGGAACAAACCTTTCCTCTGCCTCCTTGCAATTTGTTCCTACCAATTCTCTGTCCCACTGAACCTCCTGTATGAAGTTCCTCATACCTGTGTAGTCCCCCCTTTTATAGTTTGGCTTTTCAACTCCTGTTACCCTCTCCACTTGAATTATGTATTCAAAGCATAGAACCACGTGATCACTAGCTCCAAGGGGTCTCTCATATGTGATGTCCTCAATGTCTGAACTGTTCAGGGTGAACACAAAGTCCAGTCTTGCTGGTTCATCCTCCCCTCTCTCTGAGGTAGTGTCCTTAACATGTTTATGCATGAGGTTTTCCAGTACCACATCCATCATCTTGGCTCTCCATGTTTTGGGACCCCCGTGTGGCTCCAGGTTTTCCCAGTCGATCTCCCTGTGGTTGAAATTGCATATAACCAGTAACTTTGCTCTGCTCAAGTGAGCTCTTCTTGGCACCTCAGCCAGTGTGTCCATCACTGCTCTGTTGCTCTCTTCACATTTGTCTCTTGGCCTCTGGCAGTTCTGTGGTGGATTATACATCACTGCAATGACTACCTTATGTTCCTCAGACAGAAGTGTACTTACTATGTAATCCCTTTCTCCAATCTCGTCCATGCCTTCCATTTCCTCAAATCTCCATTTTTTTTTTACAAGCAGTGCAACCCTTCCTCCCCCTCTGCTCCTTCTATCTTTCCTCAAGATCTGATATCCTGGTGGGAAGATTGTGTAGATTGTGTCTGTTATTGTCTCAATGAATTTCGTTTCTGTGACTGCTATGATGTATGGGGACTTCTCCTTGATTCTTTCATGCCACTCCTCCTAGTAGTCCATTATTTCATCCACATTCGTGTACCAAAGCTTCAATTCTTTTCTAAAACTGTGGTCCTGGGAGAATATTGGGGATGGGGAACAGGAGCCCTGGCAGGGGCCTATAGGGGGGGGGGGTAGAGGTGTCAGTATAGCTACTGAATTCCCCTATATGTATACTTGTGTAGTATATTGTAGATCATATCATCCATGTATATATTTAGGCTCCCTTTCAGTAGGCTCAGTGACTAGCATGTGTGACGTCACGTGATGCCATTGTGAGCGCTGCGCGCTCGTCCTCTCTCTCAGTTCTCCACACATAGGCCTAGAAACAGGACAGGCCAGTCTGGGCTCCCCCTTCTCACACTCTGCAATATAGTGTTACCATCCAACTAGTGTGTTTAACTCCAACCATGACATCTCCACGAACCCTCCCAACAAATGGTGCCAGCAGAGGGCCTGTAATTCTGACGATTACAGCAATTTCTGGAGATAAATTTCTACTGAGCCAGTCGCCATTTCCTGAACGCTTAGGCCTGCCAAGATGAGTGACGCTTCACATCCTAGTCAAGCGTCCACCAGCCTGTTTGCTTCCTACTTACCGGTCAGTCTTTGTGTCTTAGTGTTTTATTTGCTTATTTGCATTACTTCCGAGGGGTTGACCCGGGTTTGCAAATTAAGCCAAGCCACCAAGCGTGTCTGTGGGGAGGGGGGAGTCAAGCCCTACACCATCCAGCCTATCTTAAGCACCAGCCTTGCTTGCTAGCCGGCTTTCCACACCTGCTGTGCTCATCATTACAAGTTTTCAAGCTAGTCTGTGTGATGGGTTAAGCCAGCCAGCCAACTAATGCAGGTGACTAACCCAGCACTCAAGCAAGCCACGTGAGTTCCAGCCTTCACCATCGCTTTGTGCTTCCAGTTCTAAGCCGTTCCGAGTATTTTACCATCCCTGTGGTGTTGTGGTATTTTGTGGGTTTTTTAAGCCAGCCTGGCTTAGAATATTTTCATGCCTAGTGTGGGTGTCCCCAGAGCATGTGGGTTATGCCACTTATCCCATCCCATAGACCCAGTCACCACGCGGGGTCCCAGTGCGCTGTCTCAGCCACCCACACCTACCAACACTGTTTTTTTTCACCCTTATTTTTGGGTTCTAGCACCATATTTTATGGACCACATAGGGGGTCAAGGCACAAAATTGTTCCTTTGACTCTGTGCGGCAATGTAAAAGCCTCCTGTGTGCATCTAGCATCAATTTAAGTGCAAATCCTCTGAGACATCAACGTGTTGAGAGTACTAGCGAATGCCGGCAGCCCACGAGACTCCACTACTCTCATTCTTCACCAACGTCGCTACAGTGATAATAAATAATATTTTTTTATAGAGACATCTGCGAGTGTTGAGACAATTTTTCATTGATTTCTTAGTGACATTTCTTTCCAGTGATTTCTTAGTGACATTCAGTGACTCTTGATTAGACTGTGTTCATTATATCCTGTTTGCAATATTTTTCTTCTTTCTTCAGTGTTAATTTTCGTGCTTTATTTTTGTCTGTTGTGTCGTGTTCATTTTTTTTATGTACGTGAAGTAAGAACTTTAACATTTTTCCTTGTTGCGTGCAATATATAAGCAGTATAAACTTGTGCTTACACTTCATAAATTATCTTGTGTTCACAGTATTGTGTTCCTTGCCTTGTAATTTATGCAGTGAAGTAATTCAGTAACTTATCTTATAGTCTACATCACAACTCAGTGTTGTCTCAGTTATTTTTTTTCTCCCAGCATTTGTGTCTTTGCTGATTTTTTTTTATTCATTCATTTGCCATTTCTTTTTCTGTGTGTTGAACATTCTTGTGTTAATTATTTTCATTTAGCCAGTGTCTAATTTGTCTTATCTCCACAGACAATAGTGCCAATATTTTGTTTGAAGCAGAACAATTATTTTCCAATTTTTGTCACCCCTCGCCTCATTGCAAGAAAATTTTCATAGTATTGTGCATATATTGATGTGTTGTGTTCCTGCATTATTGTGAGTTTTAACCTTTCTCTGTTTTGCATTTTTTGCCCTTTATTATATTTCATATTCCAATTTTTAACTTCTTTTTTTTTTAAAGTAAATCATTATTTTGCATGTTCAGTGTTTGCTTAAGCTGCAATTAAAAGTTAAAGAGTTCAATCAGTTCATTCCTTAATAATTTTTTTATTGTTTTTGTAAACTGCATTTTCTTGTGTGTGCAATTTTTTTATTATTGAAGTATTGACTCATTTGCAATGATTCTTGTGTAAATATTGTGCTGCCATTAAATTTTTTCTTTCATAAAATTTATGTAGTGTTGTGCTGTGCAGTAATTTTTGATTATTAATTGTTATTTGCAATAGTGCTACAGTTTATCTCAGTGCAATATTTTGTGATTTCAGTTTCTCATTCCTTGTTCTGTGCATATTTTATTCTTTGTGTGTCACATTAATCTTTTATTTTAGAGAATTGCTTTCCCAGTCTATTTTAATTTTGCACAAGATTTAGTGATTCCATTTTATCATTTTTGATTGATTTATCATTTATTGTTGAATTTCTTTATTGAACTGAGAGTAAAGACAACTCACTGTGCCATTAATTCAAATTAAAGTAAATTTGAGAAAATTTGATTTGAGTACAATTTCTCTTGATTATCAAAGAGTTGCTTATCCAGTTGAGTGTTTTATGTGAGTTTTCCTTGCTCTACAGTGTGACTTGTTATTTTTTCTTTACTTATGCAGAATAGTTAAAAAAAATTTTCCCATTTAAGCTGTGTCACATATTCTCTTTATTATTCTTGCTTTACGTCCTTGACTAAATTCCCTGAGATGTCCCAGCCACTTTTGAATGCTCACTTAGTGTATCATGCCAGTCAAAGTAAATGTGAAGCAGTCGACAGTCCCAATATCCCCTTATTGACTGAAAGACAATGCCTAGCTAGACAATGTGTTTGTTCTCACAGCTTGTATCTAAGATTTGTTAAAGTGTTGCAGAATGTGAAGTTCAGATTAAGTTCCTATAGATCCATGAATTACTTATTAACGTAGCCGAGCGGTCAGGCACTAGTCATACTGTCACTCCTGTCTGGAATCCAGCCACAATATCGTGCATACAAGATAGTGTACAGTTACCTTGGGTTTCAGAGGAACCTCAGACAACCCTGGGTGCTGAGACTACTATCCCTGCGATGGCGACTTGTTCAAGTAGTCGTTCCTTCCCAGGGGACAAGTTATGCCATCGCTTGCTTATGTCACAAGCTGTTGCAGAAAGATGTTTCTGTGGCTAGTGTACTCACTTGAGTGTTGTTGTTCCTTGTGTTCCAGATGGTGATGCCATCCTTGTTGACAGTAATTCGCGCATCGTAAAAAGTTATTTCCCGAGTAACCTTCGCATGTTGTTAACATTTGTAAGTGTTGTCTCTTTATAGTTGATACCTCGTGTCACTGTGTGCGACTCAGATTGAATATCAGTATTGTTGACCGTGTTCATTTCTTTTCCCCTGTGCTTGAAGTGATAGTAGATCCGTTCTCCCTTGCTCATATTGCGTGTTACAGCGTTACTTTTTCTACTGGGGAGAGTCATCCACTCTGAGTTTCTTCATTCCTCCAGTAAGAAAGAACAGATCCCTTGTGGTCTGGTGTGATTTGATTCCTGCTCCAGGAAGATCTTATTCTGACTGTGAAGCCACCAGCACCCATTAGTGACTTTGTAATGAGCCAAGAATTACTGTATAGAACAGCCGAGTTGGGTACTCCTAGCAGAAGAGTATACCAGTTAGTAATTCCACAGTCACTAGTGATTGTAGCTGTATCTTTAGTAGATACTTATTCAGATCTCCCTCAGTCAAGGCATGTGTTAGCCATTTCAGAAGAATTCGATCCTCCCAAAGACGATAACCATCTGAATATGTAAATCTTACCCTCGCAGAGTTGGGTTTAAATGTACATAGTCTGTATAATTAGATGTTCAAGATGAATGAAGTTGTCCACACTGTGTTTGTTTTCCAGAAAATTTTCTTGTGTGTTCACGTTCCCTCCGAATTCTGAGATTAGCAGTAATGGTCTGTGCGCGCCAGATCTGCCTTTGCTGTTAATTTACTTTCACCCTTGTAAATATATAATTATTCTTCCTCAGAATCCGTAGAGTGCATGAATACAGATCGATCGATCAATTCCATCCTTTATTATACCATGATTTGTTCTTATAATTCGTAATGCATTGCATTAACATCCATTACGATACCATCCATTAGTTCTAAGTTACATATGTCTTTGCTATTGTATAGAATCAGCCCAGAGCTACCTGCCTGTTCAGCCTATAGCATAGTAATGTATGTCGAGACGACATACGTAACATGACTGAGCTGTCAGTATAGCTACTGAATACCCCTATACGTATGTGTAGTATACTATAGATCGAATCATCCATGTATATATTTAGGCTCCCTTTCAGTAGGCTCAGTGACTAGCATGTGTGACATCACGTGATGCCATTGTGAGCGCTGCGTGCTCGTCCTCTCTCTCAGTTCTCCACGCATAGGCCTAGAAACAGGACAGGCCAGTCTGGGCTCCCTCTTCTCACACTCTGCAATATAGTGTTACCATCCAACTAGTGTGTTTAACTCCAACCATCACATCTCCACAAACCATCCCAATAGGGGCAGAGTTCAAGCATGGGGTTGCAGTGGGGGTGGGGGCAGAGTTCCCATATGGGGTTGCTGTAGGGGTGGGGTTTGTGGTGTGGAGGGTGGGGGGGTGGGGACAGAGGGATCAGTGTGTGAGTGTTGGTTTAGATTGTTCAGTACAGTGTGTGCGTGAATGTGTGTGTGTGTGTGTGTACTCACCTAGTTGTGGCTGCAGGGGTCGAGTCATAGCTTCTGGCCCTGCCTCTTCACTGGTCGCTACTGGGTCACTCCCTGAACCATGAGCTTTATCATACTTCTGCTTAAAGCTATGTATGGATCCTGCCTCTACTACATCGCTTGACAAACTATTCCACTTCCTGATTACTCTGTGACTGAAGAAATACTTCCTAACATCCCTGTGCTTCATCTGTGTCTTCAACTTCCAACTGTGTTCCATTGTTGATGTGTCCCATCTCTGGAACATTCTGTCTCTGTCCACCATGTTAAATCCTCTCAGTATTTTATATGTCGTTATCATGTCACCCCTATCTCTCCTGTCTTCCAGTGTCGTCAGGTCGATTTCCTTAAACCTCTCCTCATAGGACATACCCCTTAGCTCTGACACTAGTCTTGTTGCAAACCTTTGCACTTTCTCTAGTTTCTTTATGTGCTTGGTTGGGTGTGGTTTCCAAACTGGTGCCGCATACTCCAATATGGGCCTAACGTACACAGTGTACGATTCCTTATTAATATGCCAGAATGCTGTTCTTAGGTTTGCTCGGCGCCCATATGCTGCAGCAGTTATCTGGTTGATGTGCGCCTCAGGAGATGTGCTTGGTGTTATACTCATCCCAAGATCTTTTTCCTTGAGTGAGGTTTGTAGCCTTCGGCCCCCTAGACTGTACTCTGTCTGCGATCTTCTTTGCCCTTCCATAATCTTCATGACTTTGCACTTGGTGGGGTTGAGCTGTGTGTGTGTGTGTGTGTGTGTGTGTGTTTGTGTGTCGCACTCTCCCCCCCCTCCACACACGCACACACTTAGTGAAGAGGCGGGGCCAGAAGCTGAGTCTCACCCCGCAACCACAATTAGGTGAGTACACTCACAAAGCATCTGGTGAAGTGTGTGAAGAAACTTGAAAAGATCCAAAGGTTTGAAACGAAGCTAGAACCAGAACTAAGAAAAATTCACTATTAGAGGTTGAAAGAACTGAATTTGAGAAGGGAGGACATGATTACTATGTACAAAATCTTAAGAGGAATTAACAAGGCTGAAAGAGACAGACTATTTAAATTAAGAGGACCAAGTTCGAGGGAATACAGGTGGAAGATGAAGATGCAGATTAGCCAAAGGGATGTAAGGAAGTATTTCTTTAGTCTCAGAGTGGTCGAAAAGTGGAATGACTTGGATGAGGCAGTGGTAGAGGCAAACTCAATACACAGCTTCAAGAGTAGATTTGTTAAGGTCCAAAAGGTCCAGAAAACCCAAGTGTTGCACATGTGTCTAATTTATCAGCAAGTGGTATCACATGTGATGTTGATTCAGTGTTGTTGCTGCCACCATCACAAAACTGTCAACACGTGGTATTACATGTGATATTGACTCTCTTGTTGCTGCCACCACCACAACATTGTCAACACGTGGTATTACATGTGATATTGCCTCAGTGTTGTTGCTGCCACCACCACAACACTCATTACAGCTGACCAAAGTGAACATTCATCTTCACGAAATATACATGAGAGTAAACATCCCACCATAATCATGAGATGGTAATCCATTACCACAACTCTCAATGCGGATGACAAGAGAGAGAGCGCATTAATCTTTAAAAGATAGCATACAAGAGACTAAGCAACAACGCTGAGCGAGAGAGAGAGAGAGAGAGAGAGAGAGAGAGAGAGAGAATTAAATCACAGAACGATCTTGTGTGGAACCTGGCGTCAGGGGGCAATGTACAGGTAAACGTACAGTAGACTATGCCTGCCTGCCACCTGACCAACATGAAGGTTGGGGAACATGCTCTGCCAAGACTGGGCCAACACCCAGATCCTCATACCATCAATAATCAACTTCAGCCCGCACGATTTCAATTGATAAATCGGTGTCGATAGCAGCAGTCACCTCCGACCTTTGTACTGTGTCGCTGCACACACACACACACACACACACACAAACACACACAGCGGAAACCAATACTGTCTCATTCTCTCACTTCACTAATATTCATCATCTGCTCCTCCTTGTCTACCTGTGGCATCGTTATTTTCATCTGATCCTTTAGCTTAGTACTCTTCCTCATAGTGTTTACTCCATCTCCTCACCGATGTTTCACCTTCGTCTTCCTTGTCTACATATTTCATGGTCTTTTTTCCATTTGTTTCTTTCTCGTCCTCGTCGCTTCTGCTGATACTGTTGCTGTTGTTGCTCTTGCTGTTTTTGCTTCTTCTGTTGTTGCTACTGTTGCTGCTGATAATGTTGCGGCTGTTACTACTAACACTATTACTAGTTCTTGTTGTTGTTGTTGTTGTTGTTGTTGTTGCTACTGCTGTTGATGCTCCTGATGCTGCTCCTACTGGAGCTTTTTTTCTGCTGCTGCTTGTGCTGTTACTGCTACTATTGTTGTTGTTGGCTCTGCCTTTGATGCTTTATTAGTTGTAGCTTCTGCTATTGGTGAAGCTTGTACTGCAACTGTTTCTAGTATTGCTGTAGCTGTTTCTGGTGCTGATACTACCACTGGTTGTTAGGTAAGACACATATGCAACAGTTAGGTATCTTTATTTCGAAACGTTTCGCCTACACAGTAGGGTTCTTCAGTCGAGTACAGAAAAATTGATAGAAGAGACGTGTGAAGACGATGTGATCAGTCCATCACCCTTGAAGTTCTGAGGTGGTCAGTCCCTCAGTCTGGAGAAGTGTATCGTTCCATAGTCTGAAACATTATGGAGTTGAAGTGACAGGATGGAGCTTTTTATACCGCCAGGAGGAGAGATGAAGGCCACTAGTAGAGGTAAGAATGTAGTCGTTGGAAGGTCACGTCCCTCTGTCAGACACTGCAACACAATGGTATCTTGGTACAGAACAGAAAACAACTTGGACAACTTCTACTAGTGAGAATGGCTGGATTTGAGAGGGACCTGACCTTCCAACGACTACATTCTTACCTCTACTAGTGGCCTACATCTCTCCTCCTGGCGGTATATAAGGCTCCATCCTGTCACTTCAACTCCATATTGTTTCAGACTATGGAACGATACACTTCTCCAGACTGAGGGACTGACCACCTCAGAACTCCAAGGGTGATGGACTGATCACATCGTCTTCACGTCTCTTCTATCAACTTTTCTGTACTCGACTGAAGAAGCCTACTGTGTAGGCGAAACGTTTCGAAATAAAGATACCTAACTGTTGCATATGTGTCTTACCTAACAACCTGTCGGTATTTTATACCATTTTAATATCCACTGGTGTAGTGAGGGATGAGGGAAGGGGTGGCTACTGCTGCAATACTGTACGAGCATTTCCTGCCTCCCTACAGTTTAACGCTGTGCTTTCTCTGTGACTTATTTCCTCAGTCAAACCTGATGCCAGGCTTCCCGGTGTACCTGTTTGGTCGACCAGGCTATTTGTGTCAGCAACCCGCAGGCCTATCACATCCCGGCTGATACGGCACTCGTAGAAGGAAGATGTCCAGATTCTCGAAAACTTGCATCTTCCCTCTGGCAATATTTCTGACGAAATTACCTCCACCTTCCCCTCCCTCCCTTCCCTCTACTGTAATTAATTAGTGAGCAGGTGTAGCAGTAACGTTTCATAACCTAGACCCGTCCACCACACACACACACACACACACACACACACACACACACACACACACACACACACACACACACACACACACACACACACACACACACACACACACACACACACGCACGCACGCGCACACACACACACACACACACACACACACACACACACACACACACACACACACACACACCCACCCACCCACCTCCGCTCATCCATCCCGTGACATGCCTCTGACTAGTTTCCTGGGTTCTTCTACCCTCGCATCCCGACCTGAGGTCAAGTCTGTTCAACCAGGCTGTTAGCGCCCTGCTAGCCCGCACAGCGTTCATAGCCTGGTTGATCCAGCAATATCCTGACTGCTTCAAATTTAGGATGTCCCGTGGCTTAGCTGGTAGCGCCCTCAGCTCACATACCGAGGATCCGTGGTTCGATCCTCGGCACGGGTGGGAACGCTGGGCATGTTTGCTTACACCTGCTGTCCCTGTTCACCTACCACAGACTGATAACAGCTCTACATTGTGAATTCAACCGGTGGTTGCAAGACCAGAGACCGGTATCCCTGTAGTCCATAATAATACCAGACACCTGTACATTAATGCATGCGGAAGGAATAGTGCAGTCAGAGGATGCGCCAGAATTTCTATACTTTGGGGAGAGGCTTAGGGGTGCCTATTTGTTTGGAAGGGGGGTGGAAACCTGTTATTATTATTACTTTTTTACTTAAGGGGGATATGCAGGGGCTATGGGATTTTTTTTTTTTGGGGGGGGGGTTGAGGGTTGAAGGGGAAGGGGTGGAGCTTGAACACTAAAAATCACTAAAAATGGGTGTGAGTGGGACCTGACTAGCTTCTGTTGCTGGGTCTGGTACAGTGCTCCATCCTTGAGTGGGGATGACCAGACTGGGTGAGTCATTGGGATAATCCGGGGGGGAAGGGGACATGGACCTGCTCCCCATGGGTCAGTAGGCCTGTTGCAGTGTTCCTTCTTTCTTATGTTCTTATTAAAAAAAAAAACAGCCTTTAAGTCAAACTGAAAAGGTCTTCTCCTGTCACCTCAGAGACCAATATCCTAAAACACAACAGCACATTAACGTTGAAGTCGCTCGGAATTTGCATTATGAAGTTATCAGAAGTGAAAGGTGAAGGCAAGTGGAGGAGGCGATCAGTAACCATCATGTGAAAACTAGTAAATCAACTTTCCCACTTTCTTCCATAACAAAATCTGGAACCAACACATTCCAAAATATATTCGGAATTTTCTCTAAGTAAAATTTTCCGGATGAGTGAAGTGTTACTGAGTGAATAACACTGCTGAGTGAAGTGTTACTGAGTGTATAACACTGCTGAGTGAAGTGTTACTGAGTGAATAACACTGCTGAGTGAAGTGTTACTGAGTGTATAACACTGCTGAGTGAAGTGTTACTGAGTGTATAACACTGCTGAGTGAAGTGTTACTGAGTGTATAACACTGCTGAGTGAAGTGTTACTGAGTGTATAACACTGCTTAGTAAAGTGTTACTGAGTGAATAACACTGCTGAGTGAAGTGTTACTGAGTGTATAACACTGCTGAGTGAAGTGTTACTGAGTGTATAACACTGCTGAGTGAAGTGTTACTGAGTGTATAACACTGCTGAGTGAAGTGTTACTGAGTGTATAACACTGCTGAGTGAAGTGTTACTGAGTGCATAACACTGCTGAGTAAAGTGTTACTGAGTGCATAACACTGCTGAGTAAAGTGTTACTGAGTGAATAACACTGCTGAGTGAAGTGTTGCTGAGTGTATAACACTGCTGAGTGAAGTGTTGCTGAGTGTATAACACTGCTGAGTGAAGTGTTGCTGAGTGTATAACACTGCTGAGTGAAGTGTTACTGAGTGTATAACACTGCTAAAGTGTTACTCAGTGCATAACACTGCTGAGTAAAGTGTTACTCAGTGTATAACACTGCTGAGTAAAGTGTTACTCAGTGAACAACACTGCTGAGTAAAGTGTTACTCAGCGTATAACACTGCTGAGTAAAGTGTTACTCAGTGTACAACACTGATGAGTAGTGTTACTCAGCGTATAACACTGCTGAGTAAAGTGTTACTCAGCGTATAACACTGCTGAGTAAAGTGTTACTCAGCGTATAACACTGCTGAGTAAAGTGTTACTCAGTGTACAACACTGCTGAGTAAAGTGTTACTCAGCTTATAACACTGCTGAGTAAAGTGTTACTCAGCTTATAACACTGCTGAGTAGTCTTAATTTATTATAAATGGTGTTATTGTGAGAACAAGTTTCTTCGTCTATAAATTCACTTGTAATGTTAATATCTGTCAGATGTCCGAACATGTTACATGACTTGTACCACACTATTACTGCTTTAATAATAATAATAATAATAATAATAATAATAATAATAATAATAATAATAATAATCAATATTGTTCTGATAATGCATAATAATATATAGTGGAATCATTATCAGTACAGTAGAGTATTTACTGTAGAAGACATATATGAAAGTAGAGTACATAACTGTACACTGCACAGTGTACACAGTAACCTGCTGCACACATCACAAAGAATTAAATTAACTTATGATGTTTTATCAAATATAATTCTGTCAATACATGTAACAGTTAAAAAAATTTATAATACATTATGGAAGCATTATATTAAGTAAAAACAAAATTAAAAAATAAAAAGGAGACCTTCCCTCTTCCCCCCCCCCAAAAAAAAATCCTTAAAACTTCGATTTTCTTTAATTAAAAGTAACAGGAAGAACAGGGAAGACGGAATTTTCTATAAAAAAATAAGCCTAATGAGAATGAGTTCGACATAATAATAATAATAATAATAATAATAATAATAATAATAATAATAATAATTTTTAATATCACATTTAAGAGGAGTGGTTAACCCGTATTGGCTATACAGTACAACGCTTTGAGGAATGGAAAGATATTCAGACTCGATTCAAGAAATTGGACCAGAAAATGGACTTTAGTTTGGTCACAACCACATGCCAAGTGTTCCTAAAATCTGACCTTGGTTCATAATAATAACAATAATAATAATAATAATAATAATAATAATAATAATAATAATAATAATAATTTTATTTCTAAAAGTACATATACAAGGTATACAGTCCTAGCTGACATCAAAGACATACCATATAGAAAGCTGCTTGTTATGTAGAGCATTTCTAGCAAATTAGATCAATTTTGTCTCAGGATGCGACCCACACCAGTCCACTAACACCCAGGTACCCATTTTACTAATGAGTGAACATGGACAGCGGGTGTCTTAAGGAAAAACGTCCTAATGTTTCCAGCCGTACCTCAGTAGGTGAGCTGAGTGAGCTACGAATCGTGCTACACCAGCGTTGAAAATTTGAAGTCGATTGGATGAAGCGTTCTCGAGTTAATAGTGAAATAAAAAGGAAACGTTGGAGGAAGAAAAATCAAATCCTGGCAACCATTTCAAGGTCATCCCTCGGGGATATCTGACGAGGTGCGCTCCTTCGGGGATACCTAGCAAGGTTCCCTCCCTCGGGAATACCTAGCAAGGTCCTCTCCCTCGGGGTTACCTAACAAGGTCATCCCTCGGGGATACCTAGCAAGGTGCTCTCCCTCTGAGATATCTAACACTGTGAGAAGAGAAATTTCAAATACTCAAATATGGAAAACTTGAAGAAATTAAAAATGTGTCAGGGTATACCATAAATTCTAACCATACAACAGAGCGGAAAAGTAAGGTGAAGGACCTGGGAGTGATAATGTCAGAGAATCTCGCCTTCAAAGACCACAACAATGTATCTACCTCATCCGCTAGGAAAATGATAGGATGGACAATGAGAACCTTCAAAACTAGGGACGCCAAGCCCATGATGATTCTCTTCAAATCGCTTGTGCTCTCTAGGCTGGAATACTGCTGTACACCAACGGCCCCCTTCAAGGCTGGCGACACTGCAGACCTGGAGAGTGTACAAAGAACTTTCACGGCACACATAAGTGCGATAAGGCACCTAAACTACTGGGAACGGTTGAAGGTCCTTGATCTGCATTACCTCGAACGTAAGCGAGAGAGATACATGATAATATACACTTGGAAGGTCCTGGAGGGATTGGTACCAAACTTGCACACGAAAATCACTCCATATGAAAGTAAAAGGCTCGGCAGGAGATGCAACATTCCCCCGATGAAAAGCAGGGGCGCCACGAGTACACTGAGAGACAACACAATAAGTATCCGGGGCCCAAGACTGTTCAAGTGCCTCCCAGCATACATAAGGGGGATTACCAAAAGACCCCTGGCTGTCTTCAAGAAGGCACTGGACAGGCACCTAAAGTCAGTACTTGACCAATCGGGCTGTGGTTCGTACGTCAGTTTGCGTGCGGCCAGCAGTAACAGCCTGGTTGATCAGACCCTGATCCACCATGAGGTCTGGTCTCAGACTGGGCAGCGGGGGTGTTGACCCCCGAAACTCCCTTCAGGTAAACTCCAGGTGACAAGTCAATATATTAATACTGTCAGGGAAGCGTTAAACTCTTAGGGGTCAGAGCCTAGGGAATGGCAGGGTAATGAGGGTTGAGATAAGGAAGGAGAGGGCAGTTCTAAACCCTTGGTTCAAGAGCCCTTCAGTATCCTGGAAACACACAGTATGAAGGTAGGAAGACTTGAGTGTGTTAGGAGGGTCCATGGAGTGATGGCAGCAAGTGTAGGATGGAATAAATTCCATTTGTTAGGTAAAAGAACACAAGTGCAACTAATGTGACATTTTATTGTGGCAACGTTTCGCTCTCCAGCAGCTCTGTCACGCCGTTACAAACAATACATGGACACAGAGGTACATACAGAGTGAGATAGGAGGATGCAGAAGAGGATGGGTGGGGGGTGGTGGTGTGGGTTATGTTGTGGGTGGTGGTGTGGATGATGTGGGTGATGTGGGTGGTGGTGTGGATGATATGGGTGGTGATGTGGGTGGTGGTGTGGATGATATGGGTGGTGGTGTGGGTGGTGGTGTGGGTGATGTGGGTGGTGGTGTGGGTGATTTGGGTGGTGGTGTGGGTGGTGGTGTGTGTGATGTGGGTGGTGGTGTGGGTGATGTGGGTGGTGTGGGTGATGTGGGTGGTGGTGTGGGTGATGTGGGTGGTGGTGTGGGTGATGTGGGTGGTGGTGTGGGTGGTGGTGTGGGTGATGTGGGTGGTGTGGGTGATGTGGGTGGTGGTGTGGGTGATGTGGGTGGTGGTGTGGGTGATGTGGGTGGTGGTGTGGGTGATGTGGGTGGTGTGGGTGATGTGGGTGGTGTGGGTGATGTGGGTGGTGTGGGTGATGTGGGTGGTGGTGTGGGTGATGTGGGTGGTGGTGTGGGTGATGTGGGGGGTGGTGTGGGTGGTGGTGTGGGTGATGTGGGTGGTGGTGTGGATGTGGGTGGTGGTGTGGGTGATGTGGGTGGTGGTGTGGGTGATGTGGGTGGTGGGTGTTTATTGGTGTGGGTGAGCGGTGGGTGGTGTGGATGATGTGGGTGGTGGGTAGGTGGAGAAGCGCCACCAACAATAACGGGCTGGGTGGCCAACATAGTAATTATGGGCAAAAACACCTAAAAAAAAACTTGTGTGATCACTAGTGGCAACTGACCTCTTCCAGCAGCACCTGTGTGTGTGCAACACCTCTTCCAGCAGCACCTGTGTGTGTGCAACACCTCTTCCAGCAGCACCTGTGTGTGTGCAACACCTCTTCCAGCAGCACCTGTGTGTGTGCAACACCTCTTCCAGCAGCACCTGTGTGTGTGCAACACCTCTTCCAGCAGCACCTGTGTGTGTGCAACACCTCTTCCAGCAGCACCTGTGTGTGTGCAACACCTCTTCCAGCAGCACCTGTGTGTGCAACACCTCTTCCAGCAGTCCCTGTGTGTGCAACACCTCTTCCAGCAGCACATGTGAGTGTGCAACACCTCTTCCAGCAGCACCTGTGTGTGTGCAACACCTCTTCCAGCAGCACCTGTGTGTGTGCAACACCTCTTCCAGCAGCACCTGTGTGTGTGCAACACCTCTTCCAGCAGCACCTGTGTGTGTGCAACACCTCTTCCAGCAGCACCTGTGTGTGCAACACCTCTTCCAGCAGTCCCTGTGTGTGCAACACCTCTTCCAGCAGCACATGTGAGTGTGCAACACCTCTTCCAGCAGCACCTGTGTGTGTGCAACACCTCTTCCAGCAGCACCTGTGTGTGTGCAACACCTCTTCCAGCAGCACCTGTGTGTGTGCAACACCTCTTCCAGCAGCACCTGTGTGCAACACCTCTTCCAGCAGCACCTGTGCGTGTGCAACACCTCTTCCAGCAGCACCTGTGTGTGTGTGCAACACCTCTTCCAGCAGCACCTGTGTGTGTGCAACACCTCTTCCAGCAGCACCTGTGTGTGTGCAACACCTCTTTCAGCAGCACCTGTGTGTGTGCAACACCTCTTCCAGCAGCACCTGTGCGCGTGCAACACCTCTTCCAGCAGCACCTGTGTGTGCAACACCTCTTCCAGCAGCACCTGTGTGTGTGCAACACCTCTTCCAGCAGCACCTGTGTGTGTGCAACACCTCTTCCAGCAGCACTTGCGTGTGTGCAACACCTCTTCCAGCAGCACCTGTGTGTGTGCAACACCTCTTCCAGCAGCACCTATGTGTGTGCAACACCTCTTCCAGCAGCACCTGTGTGTGTGCAACACCTCTTCCAGCAGCACCTGTGTGTGTGTGCAACACCTCTTCCAGCAGCACCTGTGTGTGTGCAACACCTCTTCCAGCAGCACCTGTGTGTGTGTGCAACACCTCTTCCAGCAGCACCTGTGTGTGTGCAACATCTCTTCCAGCAGCACCTGTGTGTGCAACACCTCTTCCACAAGCACCTGTACATACCTCTTACACCAGCACCTGTGTATACCTCTTACACCAGCACCTGTGTATACCTCATTCACTAGCATCTGTTAACACCTCTTCCATCCTCACCTGTGTATAGCTTTTACCAGCACCTGTGAACAACACTTCCATCAGCACTTGTGTATAACTCTTGCACCAGCACCTGCGAGCACACCTGTTCCACCACATGTGTACACCTCTTCGACCAACAACTGCGTGTACAGCAACAACACCTCTTCAACCAGGGAAGTGTATACAACAGCATTTCTTTCACCAGGACAGTGTGTGTGCAGCAGCAACAGCAGCAGTTAAGGTAAACTCTTCCACCAGAACAGTGTAACAGCAGCTAAGGACAGTGTGTGCAGCAGAAGTTAAGCTCTTCCACCAGAACAGTGTTTGTAGCAGCAGTTAAGCTCTTCCACCAGGACAGTGTGTGTAGCAGCAGTTAAGTTCTTCCGCCAGGACTGTGTGTAACAGCAGCAGCTAAGTTCTACCGCCAGGACAGTGTGTTAAGCAGCAACTAAGCTAAGTTCTACCGCCAGGACAGTGTGTTAAGCAGCAACTAAGCTAAGTTCTACCGATAGGACAGTGTGTGTAGCAGCAGCTAAGTTCTTCCGCCAGGACAGTGTGTGTAGCAGCAACTAAGCTAAGTTCTACTGCCAAGACAGTGTGTGTAGTAGCAAAGTTCTACCGCAAGGACAGTGTGGGTAGTAGCAAAGTTCTACCGCCAAGAGTGTGAGTAGCAGCAACTGAGCTAGGTTCTACTGCCAGGACAGTGTGTGTACAGCAGCAGCTAAGTTCTACCGCCAGGACAGTGTGTGTAGCAGCAACTAAGCTAAGTTTTACCGCCAGGACAGTGTGTGTAGCAGCAACTAAGCTAAGTTCTACCGCCAGGACAGTGTGTGTAGCAGCAACTAAGCTAACTTCTGCCGCCAGGACAGTGTGTGTGGCAGCAACTAAGCTAAGTTCTACCGCCAGGACAGTGTGTGTAGCAGCAACTAAGCTAAGTTCTACCGCCAGGACAGTGTATGCAGTAGCAACTAAGCTAAGTTCTACCGCCAGGACAGTGTGTGTAGCAGCAACTAAGCTAAGTTCTACCGCCAGGACAGTGTGTGTAGCAGCAACTAAGTTTTACCGCCAGGACAGTGTGTGAAGCAGCAGCTAAGCTAAGTTCTACCGCCAGGACAGTGTGTGTAGCAGCAACTAAGCTAAGTTCTACCGCCAGGACAGTGTGTATAGCAGCAGCTAAGTTCTACCGCGAGGACAGTGTGTGTGTAGCAGCAGCTAAGTTTTACCGCCAGGACAGTGTGTGTAGCAGCAGCTAAGCTAAGTTCTACCGCCAGGACAGTGTGTGTAGCAGCAGCTAAGCTAAGTTCTACCGCCAGGACAGTGTGTGTAGCAGCAGCTAAGCTAAGCTCTACCGCCAGGACAGTGTGTGTAGCAGCAGCTAAGCTAAGTTCTACCGCCAGGACAGTGTGTGTAGCAGCAGCTAAGCTAAGTTCTACCACCAGGACAGTGTGTGTAGCAGCAGCTAAGCTAAGCTCTACCGCCAGGACAGTGTGTGTAGCAGCAGCTAAGCTAAGTTCTACCGCCAGGACAGTGTGTGTAGCAGCAACTAAGCTAAGCTCTACCGCCAGGACAGTGTGTGTAACAGCAGCTAAGTTCTACAGCCAGGACAGTGTGTGTAGCAGCAGCTAAGCTAAGTTCTACCGCCAGGACAGTGTGTGTAGCAGCAACTAAGCTAAGTTCTACGGCCAGGACAGTGTGTATAGCAGCAGCTAAGTTCTACCGCCAGGACAGTGTGTGTGTAGCAGCAGCTAAGTTTTACCGCCAGGACAGTGTGTGTAGTAGCAAAGTCCTACCGCCAGGACAGTATGTGAAGCAGCAGCTAAGTTCTACCGCCAGAACAGTGTGTAGCAGCAACTAAGCTAAGTTCTACCGCCAGAACAGTGTGTGTAGTAGCAAAGTCCTACCGCCAGGACAGTATGTGAAGCAGCAGCTAAGTTCTACCGCCAGAACAGTGTGTAGCAGCAACTAAGCTAAGTTCTACCGCCAGAACAGTGTGTGTAGCAGCAACTAAGCTAAGTTCTACCGCCAGGACAGTGTAGCAGCAACTAAGTTCTACCGCCAGGACAGTGTGTGTAGCAGCAACTAATCTAACTTCTACCGCCAGAACAGTGTGTGTAGCAGCAACTAAGCTAAGTTCTACCGCCAGAACAGTGTGTGTAGCAGCAACTAAGCTAACTTCTGCCGCCAGGACAGTGTGTGTAGCAGCAACTAATCTAACTTCTACCGCCAGAACAGTGTGTGTAGCAGCAACTAAGCTAAGTTCTACCGCCAGAACAGTGTGTGTAGCAGCAACTAAGCTAAGTTCTACCGCCAGAACAGTGTGTGTAGCAGCAACTAAGCTAAGTTCTACCGCCAGAACAGTGTGTGTAGCAGCAACTAATGTAACTTCTACTGCCAGAACAGTGTGTGTAGCAGCAACTAATCTAACTTCTACTGCCAGAACAGTGTGTGTAGCAGCAACTAATCTAACTTCTACTGCCAGAACAGTGTGTGTAGCAGCAACTAATCTAACTTCTACCGCCAGGACAATGTGTGTAGCAGTAACTAAGCTAACTTCTACCGCCAGGACAGTGTGTGTAGCAGCAACTAAGTTCTACCGCCAGGACAGTGTGTGTAGCAGCAACTAAGCTAAGTTCTACCGCCAGGACAGTGTAGCAGCAACTAAGTTCTACCGCCAGGACAGTGTGTGTAGCAGCAACTAAGTTCTACCGTCAGGACATTGTGTGTACCAGCAACTAAGTTCTACCGCCAGGACAGTGTGTGTAGCAGCAGCTAAGTTCTACCGTCAGGACATTGTGTGTAGCAGCAGCTAAGTTCTACCGCCAGGACAGTGTGTGTAGCAGCAGCTAAGTTCTACCGTCAGGACATTGTGTGTAGCAGCAACTAAGTTCTACCGCCAGGACAGTGTGTGTAGCAGCAGCTAAGCTCTACCGCCAGGACAGTGTGTGTAGCAGCAGCTAAGCTAACTTCTACCGCCAGGACAGTGTGTGTAGCAGCAGCTAAGCTAACTTCTACCGCCAGGACAGTGTGTGTAGCAGCAACTAAGCTAAGTTCTACCGCCAGGACAGTGTGTGTAGCAGCAACTAAACTAAGTTCTACCGCCAGGACAGTGTGTGTAGCAGAAACTAAGTTTTACCGCCAGGATAGTGTGTGTAGCAGCAACGAAGGAATGTTCAGACAGGTGTTTACCGGAAGTCAACACCATAAGACTGAAGGAATGGTCAAACAAGTGTTAACTGGAAGTCAACTACAGCAAGTACAAGGTTATGGAAATTTAACAGAGAATACAAATTTGGGTGAGATGCTACAAACTTAAGAATAGGAGAAATACTCTGGGATAAACACAGCACCAAACACAACACAAGGGGCGCGCCAAAGTATCGGTATCGGCAAAAATTTTGGTAACGTCACCACTACACAACCTATCATATGACATATAGTATGTCAGACCATCATGGCGTATGCAGCACCAACAAAGGGCTCCCGCCTGAGAAAACATTTCCAGAAAGTAGAAAAAGCACAAAGATTCGGTATGATGCTAGTCCCGGAGCTATAAGAAATTAAGGTACCTAATGAGAAATACCTTACAACCTGTAGACGTAATTAACACGTATAAGATATTCAGGGCTCGATAGGACAGTCATTTTGAAAGGAGTGGACCGGAAATTAGGTAAAGAAATGGAAGTTAATTAAAGCTGCAAATATGTTACTAGAATGTCAGGAAGTACTTCTTCAGTCTGAGGATAAAAAGCTTTAATGCGGAAATAGTGACAGCAGAATTCACTCACAGCTTTAAGAAAATATATACAAGTCAGCACCTGTGCAGAAAGTAATGGTGTACGGTGGTTCGTCAGAAGCTGAGGGACGTGGTAAGGGACGGTGGGAGGGGGAACCCATTACCCTTTTCTGTGTCTCCCACACCACTCACAACCCTCCCCCAAGTCCCACCAGACTTAAGATATCGACCCGTGCATTCATTCTGCATCAAAACTATTATAATCGATATTCCCTGCTGGGCAGTTGGTAGAGAGCACCACCAGTAGCAAGGCTCACCAACGCTCACCACCACACACCACCACCACCACCTCTTCCTCACCATCCTTACACTGGTGGTGGTGGTGGTGACAAACACGCCTTCAACCCCCACACACATATGCTGTACTCTGTATCCGGTATGTCCTCACCTCCAATTCGCATGACCTTTCATTTGTTCATACTGAACTCAAGAAGCCACAAGTCTGACTACACTGGTACTCTACTGAGGTCTCCCTTTAGTTTAGTACCGTCTTCTGTTCTTATTCTTTTCATTAGCCTTACATCTGCGATGATGTCATACTAATGAGAAGAATAAGAAACGGAGAGGACATGATAAACTCCAAGACCTCACAGACTACAGATGTGATCAAACAATGTCTCTACGAGCTCAGCACCAGCAATTGCTGGGTCATGCAAACTGGAAGCGAGAGCTGGCCAGAGACACTACATTATGGGTGGAGAGAAGGTGCAAGTGTGAGGTTCGGAATGAGGTAGTGAGTTTGGAGTAATACATAACGGCTCTGCACGGGATTCAGTGACTTAGAGAACACTTTTGGTCTTAAAGAACACTTATCATCTGTGGACTGGGGTAACGAAGCGAGCTATCAATATGAGAGTTTTCTAAACACTATACATGCTACTTAAAGAAAATTTATCCTGTATAAAGAAATTAGAACAAAATAGAAGGACCCAAAATGGATGAATAATAGGTTCAAATATCTTTTAGGGCAGAAGAAAGGAATTTATAGCTGCATCAAAAGAGGTGAGGGCCATCTTATGAATCAGTATACTGACATTAAGAGGGACCTTAAAAAGGAATAAAAAAAGCTAAACGGGACTACGAAATTAATGTTGCTAGGGATTCGAAAACTAACCCAAAAGGTTTTTTTTTTCCAGATTTACAGAACAAAAGTTAGAGATAAAATAGGTACCCTTAAAAATAACTTTGGGCATCTTACTGACAAGAATAATGAAATGTGCTCGATTTTAAATCATTATTTCTCTCGGTTTTTACACAGGAAGACACTAACAATATCCCAATAATTAATTTTATAGTGGGCCTGAAGAAGATAAATTATGTAATTTCACAATCACTAGTGAAATGGTTATGAAACAAATAGACCGACTGAAGCAAAATAAGTCGCCGGGTCCTGATGAGCTTTTTTCAAGGGTTCTTAAGGAATGCAAAATGGAACTCTGTGAACCATTAACTAATATTTTTAATTTATCTCTTCAAACAAGTGTAGTGTCTGATATGTGGAAGACGGCTAATGTAATTCCTATTTTTCAAAGCAGGGGACAAGTCGTTACCGTTAAATTACCGCCCGATAAGCCTTACCTCAATTGTAGGCAAATTACTAGAGTCAATTATAGATGTACATGAATGGTATACAATACCGACAAGTTGAAAAATTTAGACACATGTGCAACATCTGGGTATCTTTATTGTAGACGTTTTGCCAACCAGTGGCTTTATCAATACAAATTCTAGGACATGATTAGAAGACAGTTGAACTATATACAAAAGATGAGGTAATCAGTCCCTCAGCCTTGAAGTTCGTGTTAATAGCACCGTGGTCGTGAAGATTCTGGACCACAGGCGAACGAACGAATGAACAAGTGCAGGTAAGATTCCAATGGGATGAGCGGGGAAGACGGGACAGACGAAGACTAGCGCTGGAGAGGAGTGTTCTTAATCGTAGAAACAGAGCCAGGACTTAACCCAGCAGCTAAGGCGATCGTGGGACAGATATTGAGAGCAGGAAGAGCAGGCGCGGGAAAGACGGGACAGGCGAAGATTAGCGCTATAGAGGAGTGCAGAAATTGAGCCAGGGCTTAACCCAGCAGCAAAGGTGAACGTGGGTCAGAGAACGAACAGCGCAAGAGAATCCAAAGATTATTTGTAACTAGAGTTAGGAGCAGGATCATACAAGGAGAAGAAAAGGTTGTGTTGGTTTGTAGGTCTGCGAATGTCCTCGTCAAGGAGAGAGGTCCAGTAGTCATGTCGTGTCTCAAGGTTGTCTATCTGTCTGTCACTGAGCGTCTTCCAGTACAGATTCAGCGCAGGGATGTCTGAGCATGGAGAGACTCGCTTGTGGCGAAGTCCTCCCATCTGACATCAAGTACCCAGCGCAGCGCCTTGTCCTGGACACGCTGCAGTTTAAGTTTGTTTTAGCTGCAAGAGAGAGGGCTAGAGGAGAGTAAGTTATCAGAGGACGTATTAGGGATTTGTAGAGGTGTAGTTTGGTGTGTTGAGAGGCATGTTGCAGCATGTAGAGGCCCGCAAGGGCCTTACTAGCTATTGCATGCCTTGAGTGAATGTGTCCATTTAAGCGAAGAAGGAAGTCAAGGTTAACGCCAAGGACCGTGACAGATTGAGTGATGGGGATGTAGGTGCGGGTGTCAGCTGTTCTGAGCTCAACAGGTAATGGAGGATCACATTTCCTATAGTTAAAATATGTAATGCTGGATTTAGCTGTATTGGATTTGATCCTCCATTTTTGTTCCCAGAAGGCTATCCTGTCGACCTCATTTTGTGTTTTGTGTGTGAGTGTATCTATACTGGCATGAGTGGTAAGTTGTGTAATGTCGTCTGCATAGGCTAGTGTGATGGAGTTGTGGTATACAGGTGTTGGGATGTCGTTAGTGTATAAAATGTAGAGGGTAGGAGAGGACAGATCCCTGGGGTACTCCAGCATTTAGCGTGAAGTAGTCAGAGTAACAGCCTTGGAATCTGATTCTCATGGTGCTACCATCTAGGAAGCTGCAGAGGAGTTTACGAGTAGTAATAGGCAGGTTAAAGTTAGTGCAGAGTTTGTGTTTGAGCCCTTCGTGCCAGTGTCAAAAGCTTTTTCAACGTCTTTTGCAACTAGGGCTGTCCTGTTTCTTTGCTTTGTGTTTATGTGGATGTAGTTGAGAATGATGTTAATGGTATCCTGTGTGGATCTGCGAGGTCTGAAGCCAAATTGGACATCAGAAAGTAGCGAGTTGTGTTCTAGGTATCTGGGGATCTGTAACAAGTGGCGTTCCACAGGGATCGGTCTTGGGCCCGTTGTTGTTTATAATACAATGACCTTGATGAGGGAATTACTAGTGATATGAGCAAATTCGCCGATGACACAAAGACAGGTCTAATTGATTCAAACGTAGATGTCACGGAACTTCAGGAGGATTTAGACAAACTCAGTTCCTGATCAGAAAAGTGGCTCATGCGGTTCAATATAGATAAATGCAAGGTTCTGAAGCTCGGGAGTGTCCATAGCCCTAGCATTTATAAGAACATAAGAAAGAAGGAACACTGCAACAGGCCTACTGACCCATGCAGAGCAGGTCCATGTCCCCCCTCCCGATTAGACCAATGACCCACCCCCCTGGATAAGCCCAATGACCCACCCAGTCTGGTCACCTCCACTCAAGGATGGAGCACAGCACCAGATCCAGCAGCACAAGCTAGTCAGGTCCAGCTCACACCCACCCACACCCACTCATGTATTTATCTAACCTATTTTTAAAACTACACAACGGGAGTTTGTTCCACTCATCCACAACTCTATTACCAAACCAGTGCTTTCCTATAGCCTTCCTGAATCTGAATTGTTCCAACTTGAAACCATTGCTGCGAGTCCTGTCTTGGCTGGAAATTTTCAGCACGCTATTTACATCCTCTTTATTTATTCCTGTTTTCCATTTATACAACTCGATCATATCATCCCTAATTCTACGCCTTTCGAGACAGTGCAGATTCAGGGCCCTCAGTCTATCCTCATAGGGAAGATTTCTGATACATGGGATCATCTTTGTCATCCTCCTCTGTACGTTTTCCAGAGCATTTATATCCATTCTGTAATACGGTGACCAGAACTGAGCAGCATAGTCTAAATGAGGCCTAACCAAGGATATATAGAGTTGAAGAACAACCTGAGGACTTCTATTATTTATACTTCTAGATATGAAGCCAAGAATTCTGTTAGCTTTATTGCGAACACTAATGCACTGTTGTCTTGGTTTTAGATTACTGCTAGAACTTCTAAATCCTTTTCGCAATCAGTAGTATTAAGATCTACATTATTTAGTTTATATGTGGCATGGTTATTTAACTGTCCAACATTTAGAACTTTGCATTTGTCAATATTAAACTGCATCTGCCACTTCTCCGACCACTGCATCAGTCTATTCAAATCATTCTGGAGTGCTCTAGTGTCCTCATTACAATGAATTGGATGCCCTATTTTGGTGCCATCAGCAAATTTGCTTATGTCGCTATTTATTCCCTCATCTATGTCGTTTATGTAAATTATGAACAACAACGGGCCCAACACTGACCCCTGAGGAACACCACTTGTGACGTGCCCCCATTCTGATTTCTCCTCATTTATGCAAACTCTCTGCTGTCTATTTGTCAGCCATGCTTCTACCCAAGAAAAAATTTCTCCTCCTATTCCGTGTGCCTGAAGTTTCCTCAATAGACTTTGGTGTGGAACTCTATCGAAAGCCTTACTAAAGTCCATATACACAATATCATTTTCATTACCATGATCTACCTCCTCAAACACCTTAGTGAAAAAAGTTAGTAAATTCGTAAGACAGCAACGCCAATTTGTAAAACCGTGTTGAGATTCATTAATCAATCTGTGCCTGTCAAGATGGCTACGAATTGCTTCGGCAATTATTGATTCCATAAATTTTCCCACTATGGAGGTAAGGCTTATTGGTCTATAGTTCGAAGCTAAGGACCTGTCACCTGCCTTGTAAATAGGTATTACAATTGCCATTTTCCACTTATCAGGCACTATGCCAGTTTGTAGTGATATGTTAAAAAGATTAGCCAAAGGTATGCTAAGTTCCTCTTTACTTTCCTTTAACACCCTTGCAAACAGTTCATCAGGGCCTGGGGATTTGTTAGGCTTTAGTTTCTCTATTTGTCTGAGGACCATGTCACTAGTTACCGCAATCATACATAGTTTATTATCCTGTTCTACATAATCTATTATTTCAGGAATATCGCTAATATTTTCCTGGGTGAAAACTGAGAGGAAGTGGGTATTGATAATTTTACACATATCCTTATCACTGTCAGTGATCTGACCAGAGTTAATCTTAAGTGGGCCAATCTTGTCCCTAATCTTACTTCTATATACCTGAAAGAACCCTTTTGGGTTAGTCTTTGAATCCCTTGTGACCTTAGCCTCATAATCCCTTTTTGCTTTTCTTATTCCTTTCTTTATTTCTCTCTTTAATTGAATATATTGATTTCTTAACTGCCCATCCCCTCTTTTGATACGCCTATATATGCCTCTCTTTTGACCAACTGGGATCATTTTTGTTAGATCTAATTTCCCTACTCGGAACAAAAGTTGTCTGGGCAGCTAGAACTATGCTCTGAAAAACGTCATATTGGCAACCAAGATCACCTACCTGACCCATAGTCAGGACATCCCAATTTAGCCCACCCAGGTAATTTTTCAGTCCCATGAAGTCGGCCAAGCGAAAATCTGGGACAGAGATTTGATTGCAGTTATCTGGGTAATTCCATGATATATTGAAACTAAGTGATTTGTGATCACTTTCCCCAAGCTCATCAGTAACCTCAAGATTATTAATTAGTGAATCTTTGTTGACAAGAACCAAGTCAAGCAGATTGTTTCCTCTAGTTGGTTCTGTCACAACCTGTTCTAAAAAGCAATCCTGAACCACATCAAGAAAGTCACTAGACTCAAGATTTCCTGTCATATTGTTCCAATCAATTTGTCACATTGTTCGCATCGCTATTGTGCCGTGCGGACAGGCTGCGCAGTAGCTCCTGATACAACTGGTTTACTGCGCAGTTTTCCTGTTTTGTGCATACAACATGGCGGATCGCTTTGCACGCCGGGTGAGCACTGTTTGTGTGGAACTGGTGCGTGGCACGCTTACAGGAACAACCATGCACGTGTTACTGCATTCCATCATCAGTGAGGTATATGGAATACCGACCGAAGAATTATATGGAGTAGCAGTAAATGGTGTGTCGAGAATTTTCATCAAGTTTAAAGACGCAGGATTCTACACAAGCATAGTCAACAAATATCAAGAGAAGAGGCTGGCAGTGAACACTATGGTGGAAGTCTGCTTACATGATGTGTCCAGTTATGTGACGTGGGTGAAGGTACGAAACGTGCCTTTTGAGGCAACGGAGCATGATGTGACGGCGGTGTTTAACAGCTATGGGAAAATCCACTCAGCAGTGATGGGGGTGTGGCAAAATGGACCTTATGAGGGGTTACCTGAAGGATCATTTTCGCTTAAAATGACGTTGAGGCAGCCGATTCCATCATACGTATTTATGGAGGTCTTCCGAACGCAGGTCTACGTGTACTACTCAGGGCAGCGGAAGACTTGCAGATTATGTGGTTCTTTTGAACATATGGCGGCCCAATGCTATAAAAAAGCTGGACGGAGGGAACAGGTACCAGTGATCTTACATCAGAGGAATGATCTGGGGGTGTCGGAGGAAGGAGTAAGGCCAAACAAGATTCCTTGCCGATGGAGTGACGAAGTGGATAGGGCTGAGGCGACTATGGAGGAAAGTGTACCACTAACAGTTGATAAGGGACAGACGACATCGACGTCTGATGAGGAAGGTACGGGCCAACAGGATGGCTTGCTGGAGGAAGTACTTAGTTCCTTTTTGCATGACGTTGAGGAGGGACAGGTGGATGAAGGGTGTAACCTGGTGCAGGCAACTGTGCAGCAGGATCAAGAGGTTAGGAATACTGTGTGCACTAATGTTAATGTGCACAACGTTGTGGCAGAGGTCCATAGGGCGGAAAAGACAGGTGACGAGGTGTGTGGGGAGGGGAGTTCTCGTAAGAGAACTGCAGGAACGTCTGAGATGGACGATGTTCTTACTCCAGGACAAAGAACAGGAGTAAAATCTTGGAGAAAGGATGTATGTCATAAGGGGAAAGAGGGAAGGGGTAATGTAGGGTTCAATGGTTCTAGGGATAATGAAGGGATAGGGGGGGTGAATAAGCAAGCTGTCAAGAAAGATGCCATACAACAGGACGGTATAGGAGGGTGTGTGCCAAGAAGAAAGGGTAAACCACCACTTTTAAAATAATTCACGATAGTAACTGTAAATGTAAATGGATTGAAGAATGAAGTGAAACGAGTATGGATGGAATGGTTTTTGAGGAGATATAATGTGGATGTATGCTTTATACAAGAACATAATTATAAGATAGGCTGTGCTTTGGCATTAAAGGGTTATAAATTGTATGTAAGTGGGTCTGTTAGGTTAAAAGGGGGAGTGGCAGTGGCTGTGAAGGAAAATGGTCCCTTACGTATTATAAAGTGGGAAGAAGCGGGGGGGAGGGTAGTGAGGGTGGATGGTGAGTGGGGAGCATCTAGAGTATGTTTCATTGGGGTTTATATGCCAGCAGAGAATATAATCAAAGTAAAAGAGGATTTTGTGAGAGACGTTTTAGTGTATTTTTTAAGGGGTTTACCTCTAGTAACTGTAATAGGGGGGGACTGGAACTGTGTTATAAGGGGGGGGGACGTGGAGCCAAGGGGGGCGGGTTGTGTATTACGGTCGTTACGCAATGTTTTACAGGATGCAGGGGTGAGGGACGTGGAGGGGAGTGGGGCTTGGAGAGTGGATTATACTTTTGTTAGGAGAAATTATTCAGCGAGGTTAGATAGGATTTATATAACGGAGGCAGTTAGGGTAGGAGGGGTAAAAACAGTAGATGTAGGGTTTTCGGATCATAGGGCAGTTTTGGTAGAACTGGATTGGGAGGGAGTGGTAAAGGTATATTCAAGTTTCTGGAAGTTAAATGCGAGGTTGGTGAGGAGTGAGGTGGTGAATGCAGAGTTTAGAGACTGGTGGGGACAATTGTGGAGGGCAAGGGATGGGGTAGGGAGTGTTTTGGATTGGTGGGAAAATAGGGCTAAACCTGGTATCGCGGGGTTTTATAAATATAAAGGAAGGGAGGAGGCGAGGTGGAGGTACGGTTTACAGAATTATTTGGAACAGCAGCTCAATGAGTGTTACGCAAGAGATGAGGGGAAGACTTTTGAAGAAATATCAGGGCTAAGAGGGAGACTAAGGGACATACATAATGAAAGATTTGATGAATTAAGGGTAAGGGCAGGTATGGATGCCGTGCTATGGGGAGATAAACCGTCGGGTAGTGTGTTAAGAAGTTTTCGCATTAGACAACAGGAGTCCACTATAATACTTTTAGAGGTTAGTGACGATTTGGAAGGTTATACTAAGGGGCAAATGTTGGTGACAACTGAGGGAATAAGTAATTATGCGGACTATTGGTTTAAAAGGAAATGGGAAAAAGGTAATGTGGGGATAGTTAATAAAGAAAGAGGAGGGGTGAAGGTCTTGGGGAAAGGTGGGGAGGACAGAGGGGGATTGGAGGGAATAATAAGTATGGAAGAAGTGAAAGAGGCAGTGTTCAATTTAAGTAAGGGGAAAGCACCGGGAATTGATGGGCTTTCCAATGATTTTTACAGAGTGCATTGGGAAACCATAAATGTTTGTTTGGTTCAGGTATTGAATTGTATGCTGAAGGAAGGGAAATTGGGAACGTCACAGAGGACGGGTGTGGTCGTGCTTGTAAAGAAAAAAAGCGAGGGGAGAACACTGAGCACGTACAGGGCCATATCTTTAATGTGTACAGATTATAAGATTTTTGCGAAGATTTTAGGGAACAGGATGAAGAAGGTAATAGGTGGTATGGTGCACAAGGGTCAGTTGGGAATTCCGGGTCGTAGTATGAGGGATGGCCATAGTCGTATTAGGGATTTTTTGCAGGGTTGTAAGAGTGGTGGAATTTTGGGCATTGATTGGGAGAATGCTTATGACGGTGTGAATAGAGAGTACATGGTTGACACTTTAAGGCTTATGGGTTTTGGGGAGGGAATAGTAAAATGGGTGAAGACCTTGTATGCAGAAGCTACGATTCAGGTGCAAATTAATGGTAGGTTGGGTAGCGTGTTGAAAATGGAGAAAGGTTTGAGACAAGGGTGTCCTATGTCTCAAATTCTGTTTGCATGTATGCAACACCCGTTTTATGGAATGGTTGAGGAAGCAACAACGTTACAGGAGGAGGGTAAGGGGTTCACAGAGGTAGTTGGTTATGTAGATGACACAACAATACTGATCTATGATGTCGAAGGTTTGCGAAAGGTGGAGAGAGTAATGAGGTTTTTTGGAGAGGCGTCAGGCATGCGTGTCAACAGAGCTAAATCGAAATTATTAGAGATAGGAGATTGGGTGGGGGGTAGAATGGGGGTGGAGTTTGGATGGGATGTGACTGAACAGCTGAAAATTTGTGGGATTATCTATATGGCAGATGAGCAAGAGGCTAGACGGAGGAATTCGGAATTAGTGGGAGAGAAAGTTGTACAACGGATTAGGAATCTAAGAGCGAAGGATGTTACTCTAATGCAAAGGGCAATAATAATAAATTCTTTGGTTTATAGTAAGGTGTGGAACGTGGCAGTGGTGTATCCTTTACGGGAACAGGAGATAAAGGAGATACAGAGAAGGGTGCTTCGTTATATATGGGGTTTTGGACGAGCATGGCTAAGTAAAGAGGTGGTTATGACGAATGTGCGCCGAGGGGGAGTAGGGCTTTTGATGCTAGGGCCGAGGGTTAAGGCAATGTATGTTAAACAAAAGTACGTAAGGGAGGGGGGGGTAAAAGGGGTGAGGGTTGGGCGGGTGATGAGGGATGTACGTCGTTGGTGGGGAGGAAAGGACTTGATGGAATGTGAGAATATGCTAAGGGTCATGTTAGTAATAGGTGAGGTAAAAAAGCTCAAGGTGGGAAGGTTGGTAGAGATGAGTAGGAAACCAGAAGTGATGCAAGGGGTGGCGGTATACCCTTTGTATGATTGGGGTACGATTTGGCATGATTTCCAGAAACTTAAATTAATGCCGAGGGTAAGGGAGTTAGTTTATAGGTTTGTAATGGGGATTTTAGCGTCAAAGCAGGCTTTGTGTGTGATGGGTTTGGTAAAGGAGGCGAAATGCGAACATTGTGAGGAATCGGAAACAGCTTTTCATGCCGTATATTTTTGTAGAGAGTTGGGGCAGGTAAGGGTGTGGCTGGCTAGAGTTTTCAAGTTAATGGGTGGGGGCAATGTAGAGCTCCTGCGTGCCCTAACTTTAGAGGTAAGAGGGGTGTCTGAGGTTGTAAAAAGAGCCATTCTGTACATTGTGACAGATTTCTTGTTTTATTCCTGGGGCTTGAAGGAAAAAGGAGGGGGGATTAGGGTAAGGGCAATTGCGGCAGGAATTTATCGCACAGTATGCAGAAATAAACTCATTTATGGTAACAGGTGGGCGACTGCGTTCCCGGAGGCATATAGAAATATAACGGTAAGGGGACTCAGTAATTTGGCTACTTAAGTACTAAGGGACCATTTTCCTTGTCTAGAGCGAGTTATGACCATAATGAAGGATATGTAATTGTGGTAGGATTGTCATGAGAGTTGTATGGGAGGGGATGACATGTCAGATGTGGTGAAACTGGAGAGTTTTCTTGTGTGTGAATGTTTTAGTTTTACCATGTGTTGAAAGACAAGAGGTCATTGATGATCATAGTTTTAATAAGGTAAATGATCTTTGTCAGTGAGACAACTACAAGAAGGAACACTCAAAGCATTGTTAACACAATGATAATAATGTGCTATGTAACATGAGTGTGTATATTTGTTATTTTAATAGTGTTTAGTTTCTCTGTGGTAAGGTGTGGAAATGGCTATTTTGTCACCTTTATTATATTGTAATTTTATTATATTGTAATTATGTCCTTGTGTATAACGTTTAATATACAATACTAATGAGAGTGTAACGCATTGGATTATATGAGAATGTCTTTGTTTATAAAGTTTCATATATAATGTAAATAAGTGTGACATTCTTTGGATTATATTGTCTTTTGTGTTATAAGAGACTGGCTGTAGTTTATGGATATAATAAACGCACCTGTATGTTCAGGTGTGGGCTGGTTTTAGTTACATGTATGTTGTGTGTGCTGGTTGGGCATTTTGGAGGGGGAATCAAGCATTTATAGTTGAGTGTGTGCTGGGATAAGGAATGTGGAGTTTTGTTTTTATTATTTAATGGATAATGTTTCTTTGTTTATGTAATCTAAATATAGCACAAATGTATGTTGTGTATTGTGTTTTTTAAATAAAATAAAAAAAAAAAAAATCAATTTGTCAAAAGTTAAAATCTCTCATTATCACAACATTTTCATATCTAGATGCCTTATGAATTTCGTCCCATAACAGCTTACTGCACTCCCTACCAAGGTTTGGGGGCCTATAAATCACACCCAAAATTAATTTGTCACGACCCTCGAGAAACTGTAGCCAAACAGATTTTGTGTTCGATGTTTCTAATCTTATATCATGTCTAAGACAACAATTTAAATTTTCTCTGACATACATCACCACTCCACCACCCTTCCTGTTGACCCTATCAGTGTGGAATAGTTTATAACCCTGTATGTTGCATTCAGAAGGCATTTCTCTATCTTTCAGGTTGAACCAGGTCTCTGTTATACCAATAATGTCTATATTACCTACACTTGCAAGTAATCTTAGCTAATCTATCTTATTTCTTAGACTCCTACTATTTGTATAGTAAACCTTAAGGGAGCTAGTCACTCATTGCCCTCCACTATCTCTGTTTGTTGATCAATTGATTTGCCATTACTAGCAACTTTATTTTGAATATTGTCTTTTAAACATATCCCTGAGGTATCCCCGTAATAACTGCTGTTTTTAACCCTAATGCTGCAGTCTGATTGTTTCCCACAAACACCCATACCTCTATAATCTATCAGTTTAAATTCCTAGACAAGTCATCAATTACCCTCTCAATTGAATTGGCTAATGCAATCACTCCATCCCCAGAGAGATGAACCCCATCCCTTGCATACATATCACGTTTGCCAAAGAATAGGTCCCAGTTATCAATGAATGTGATTGCAAGTTCCTTGCAGTACCTGTCTAGCCAGCAATTTATACCAATTGCCCTAGACATCCATTCATTGCCCACTCCCTTTCTAGGCAAGATGCTACATATGACTGGGATCCCTTCCTTAGACCTAACTACTTCTATGACTAACCTGTACTATCCAGCAGCTCCTCTCTCCTGGTAAGCCCTGTGCCTGCCTCATATTTGAATTAGTTTGTTGAAGAATGAGACATGCATCATTTGGGAATCTTTATTGAAGAAACATTTCTCTAGGCAGTGGCTTCTTCAGTCCAATACAAAGAATGGTGGAAAAAATAGGAGTAGTTTGAGGTAATCAGTCCCTCAGGGTGGAATTAATGTACTCAGTCCGTCAATCTTGAAGACAGTACAGCATATACTCTGTGGAGAAATTTTCTCCAGGAGGGGGGTATCAGCCCCTTTCAGCCCTGAGGGGCCCGACCCTCTCAGAAAGGGCAATGGCTTCTTGCTTCTGCATCAACACTTTGATTCTAGATGCAGTACTAGCGTGTGTCATAGACACGCCACGTCTTTGCAAATAGTGTAGTTTAACGAGAGACAATCGATCTCTTACCTTAGCAGGACAATTAAGGAAAATCCTGCTCCCACTATGTTGCCATGTCAAAGATGTACATTGACGTCTGTGCCCAGATAGCAGGAATCCAGCATTCTGCATTGCTTCACGGTGGAAGTTTGGCAAGCAGGGGACATATGCTTTGTTGGCACTTCTTTTGTGTGTCGGGAAGTAGGGCGTAGGGCAGTGGCGTCTTCAGATTACTTTAAACCCAGCTAGGTGAAACATTAGCACCAGGATAACGAACAAAGAACACTGATCTGCACGTTTTGTGCATAAAAGAATCTCAATGGACACAGCAGAATAATTACAGAGAAGTGTGATCGGCTTCTTTAATAATATGACTGTGAGCAATAGACAAATCTTGATGAACAGTGTGTAAACAGCGAGTGTTGAGAATTTCCTGACAGAGTGGGAGACAGTGCGACATTCTTCAAAGAACACGTCTGCTTCAATCAAGACAGCGGATATCCAGGTGTATTTACGGGTCAGCTACAAATACCCAGGTACGTCTGATAAACATGATATTGGTTAGGTTGGCTGCGCAGCAGATATCTAATTCATGTCTTATTTGATGGTACCATACCCGGTGACCCATGGGATTCTGAGCCCAAACCAGTATGTATAATTTCACCAATCAGTTTCTGAGATATGCTGAATAACACCCCCTAGGGGTAATTATAATTATCCCTTACAGCTCCGTGGTTGTAGAACAACTGTTTCACGCCAAAGGTACCTACTGGTAGAAGCTGCGGTAGGCAGAGACAGCAACAAAGCTAAGTATCCTCACTGTTGATACCTAGTTTAGTATTTGTTCTACAAGTTTATTTTAACTCTAATTTGGTGAGATTAATGATACCATATAAACTCATAGTGGATTATATACTGCAGTCAGGCGAGTTGAAGCAGGAGAAGGCAGAGTCACAGTGGAAGTATCCACTAGTGTAAGGAGGTCATGCCCATCGATTGAACAAGCCTTGAAGAATTCCTTGTTCTTATTCTTCTCATTTCTTACACATCGTCTGCAAACAGCAGACAAAGGCATATCATTGACGTATATTAAGAAAACTTACGGGCCCAGTACCAATTCCTGAGGCACCTCACAGGTTTCTCTTACCCATTCTAATATTTCTACCCTTACTGTCACTGTCTTCTGTCCTTGAGATACTCATTAATCTCTTTGAGTGCTCATAACACCCTTGCTTGCTTTAATGTTTTCTGAAATGCAAGAAAATGCAGTCAATCCATCCTTGTTTCTATTGCTTAATTTTCGTTATTCTGTCATAGGACTTCCCTTGTACATAGTTCGTAATAGGCTCACTTCTGCCCTTTCTCTCAGTACCCATGGGGGGTATGCTGTCAAGTCATATAGTTTTTGTAGTAGGATCTGCAAGTATTCTTCAATGTCTGGATGCTGTTCAGCTGTACCTGATTTGTTCTAGCAACTGTGTTTATGGGTAATACTCCAATCTTCTCAGGAAATACTTACTTGAAACTTTGGCTCACTTCTTCGCATATCTCTTCGTCATTTCCTGTAGGTTCTACGTCATGAAGGTTAGGGAAGTCTTATGACTTGATCTTCACTTGTTGTCTACCTCATTATATGGCTGTAGAGTGATTTCGGTTATGATTTTTGTCTCTGATGCTGTTATTCTCAAACCAGCAGTCACCTTCTCTCTGTTTCCAGAAATATTCGTTTCTAGCTCTTCTTGATTCTTTGGTTTCTACAATCCTCCTCTTGTTTTGTGCTTTTTCCATGCTCTTTCATCCCTGACTTTAATCTTCCTACACTGTGTTAACCCATGTGTCCTCTCTGGTTGCTCCATTTCTTGACAGCATGAATCTTACTGAGGCTTCCTGGCATATTATTTTAAGTTTCTTCATCATATCATGAACTGACTGCCCCTCCATTACTCTTTCAAACTATACTCAGTAAGAAGCCTATTGTTCTCTCGTAGTTTCTTCTCCTATAGCCTAATTATACATTATTCTGTATTTCCCTCCATTCTATTTCCTCTTCTAAGAGGAAATAGAATGGAGGGAAACACAGAATATGGTCACTGGCTCTTAGTGATTCTCTGTAGTTAATTTAGTTAATCAGTCCCTCAGGTTAAACAATAGATCTAGTGTAATTAATTCATCATCTGTTCGTATCCCCAAAGGGGAACTTTTAGGTGCTTCCCTATTTTTTTCATCCTCTTTTTTCATTTTGTTCTGCTCAAACTCGAATACGCCTCATCCAATAAGCTTCATTTTTTCAGTGCTTGTGTATGGTATCGAGGACCAGACTCTAAGAATAATGGGTATTCCAGTATCCTGGAATAACTTAAACAACTTCCAAAACCCTCAGCAGCATAGCTTCAAACATTAAAAAAAAAGATGCCTCCTGATTCGAAGACAGCAGGAAGTGAAATTCAGGAGGGTAGGTGCAGATTTGACTATTTTGAGTGTAAAATTGTGTGAAATTTTGATTCTTGTTTAATCACCACCATCAAAGTGTATGTGTCTTTTCAATGGCCTCAACATTTAATGACTGATGCATCTTATGGTCAAGATAGTACCCACTCCGTTTAGTTTGTGTGGGAAAATCCATCAATGGAATCAATGAAATTTTTATCAAATTGGACAATCTCAAAAAAATCTTACAGAACTGTAAAGAATTTTAAAACTAATACAAATGAAAAAAAAAGAAAAAAAAATATTTCATGTTTGCATTTTCATAGTATTAATCAATTTCCTGAGTTGAGCAAACCCTTAAATACTGCACGGTGTGATGCCAGAACCGTCCATCTGTTAGCTACAGTTTTTTTTCCCATCTAAGGTTGCAATTTATAACTTCAGAACGCCTTATCCAATCAGCTTCGAATTTCAAACCCTGGTAAACTATTGCCAGGTAAACTATCGTAGAGCAAATGACATGTGCAGCTGCTCACTGCTCAGTTTTATGCAGACCATTCCCGAAATTGATTGTAATAATATTGCTTTAAAGTTCGTCTTGCGATCTGCTTAATAATTACGGGTATCGTCGAGTAAATACTAATACAGCAGGGTCCCAACTAGCGACGTTAATGCCTTCCACAAAAATAATCGTAAGTCTTTTGTTCGGTACCCGGAAACTATCTACCCATAAGAAACGATACAAAATTAATTAATGCCAAGCCATAATATTCCGTATCTAATTTTAATTTTTATCCAGAGAATTTTTAATCCATAGTTTTACATTTTATACTGTTTCATTATATGTACTTGCAAATACAGGGAGGGAGTGGATGCATGTGAGGGTAACTGGTTTGTGAGAGTGGATACACGTGAGGGTAACTGGTTTGTGAGAGAGTGGATGCATGTGAGGGGTGGCTGGTTTGTGAGAGGGTGGATGCATGTGAGGGGTGGCTGGTTTGTGAGAGGGTGGATGCATGTGAGGGTAACTGGTTTGTGAGAGAGTGGATGCATGTGAGGGGTGGCTGGTTTGTGAGAGGGTGGATGCATGTGGGGGTGACTGGTTTGTGAGAGAGTGGATGCATGTGAGGGTAACTGATTTGTGAGAGAGTGGATGCATGTGAGGTAACTGGTTTGTGAGAGAGTGGATGCATGTGAGGGTAACTGGTTTGTGAGAGTGGATGCATGTGAGGGGTGACTGGTTTGTGAGAAAGTGGATGCATGTGAGGGTGACTGGTTTGGGTGTAGATGGGTGTGAGGGTTGGTGTGGGTGAGTAATGTGGGTGTGAGGGGTGAGTAATGTGGGTGTGAGGGTGAGTAATATGGGAGTGTGGGTAATATGCGAGTGTGGGTGAGTAATATGGGAGTGAGGTGTGGGTGTGAGGGGTGAGTAATATGGATGTGTGGTGTGGGTGAGGGTGAGTAATGTGGGTGTGGTGTGGGTGAGTAATGTGGGTGTGTGTGGCGTGGGTGAGTAATGTGAGAGTGAGGGTAATATGAGTGTTAGAGTGTGGTATGGGTGTGAGGGTGAGTAATGTGGGTGTGAGGGTGAGTAATATGGGAGTGTGAGTAATATGGGAGTGTGGGTAATATGGGAGTGTGGGTGAGTAATATGGGAGTGAGGTGTGGGTGTGAGGGGTGAGTAATATGGGTGTGTGGTGTGGGTGAGGGTGAGTAATGTGGGTGTGGTGTGGGTGAGTAATGTGGGTGGGTGTGGTGTGGGTGAGTAATGTGGGTGGGTGTGGTGTGGGCGAGTAATGTGGATGTGTGTGGCGTGGGTGAGTAATGTGAGAGTGAGGGTGAGTAATATGAGTGTTAGAGTATGGTATGGGTGTGAGGGTGAGTAATGTGGGTATGTGTGGTGTGGGTGGGGGTGAGTAATATTGGTGTGAGGGTGTGAGTGAATGTGAGGATGAGTAATGTGGGTATGTGTGGTGTGAGTGAGTAATGTGGGTGTGGGGGAGTAATATGGGTGTGAGTAATGTGGGTGTGGGGGTGAGTAACATGGGTGTGAGTAATGTGGGTATGGGGGTGAGTAATATGGGTATGAGGGAGTTATGTGGGCGTGGGTGAGTAATGTGGGTGTGCTAGTGAGTAATGTGGGTATGCGGGTGAGTAATGTGGGTGTGAGAGGGACAGTGTTGTGTCAATGTTTTACTGGTGGGGGTTCAGAGCCACTATCGTACGTGTCCAAGACGCAGCTAGCAGTCGGCGGCGGCGGCGGCGGCGGCGGCAGCAGCAGCGGCAGCAGCAGCAGCAGCAGCAGCAGCAGCAGCAGCAGCAGCAGCAGCAGCAGCAGCAGCAGCAGCAGCAGCAGCAGCAGCAGCAGCAGCAGCAGCAGCAGCAGCAGCAGCAGCAGCAGCAGCAGCAGCAGCAGCAGCAGCAGCAGCAGCAGCAGCAGCAGCAGCAGCAGCAGCAGCAGCAGCAGCAGCAGCAGCAGCAGCAGCAGCAGCAGCAGCAGCAGCAGCAGCAGCAGCAGCAGCAGCAGCAGCAGCAGCAGCAGCAGCAGCAGCAGCAGCAGCAGCAGCAGCAGCAGCAGCAGCAGCAGCACACTTAGTCAAGGGGTTCTTCCAGGCACCAGCTTCAACACAAACCACCCACCAGTCCTCCCTGCAAACGCTGACGTATTAACTCTACGTAAATATTATATCTTCAGATCTGATAGCATGAATGTAAATCTATCACTCACTGTGATAACATGAACGTAGATATAAGTACGTTTCTGGAGCAACTTGCAATGTGAACAGACTGACTGATGTTGTGGTAGCCAGGCTTAGGCTTGGTTACGTATGCTTCTGGCACTTTGGCAAATACACAGATGATAATCAAACTTGAGGAATATACAGAGAGACAGTATAATAACGTATGTGATAAGTCAAAAATTTTTATTAATGAAAATAAGATACTAGACATAATCAGCAAATTTTCTAAATTTGTTTGCAACAATTAATTTTAGATATAAAACCTGATGCACTCCTTATAACCCTTTTGGGGCCTAGTTCCTAGGCCTTTTGTATATCCGTAAGCTCTTGCATTACCCTCCACAGTAAGAATATGAGGTGCACAATAAACTAGCCACTTTAACGGCAAACTCTAAATCAGTGAACTGATATAGCCTTACCCCCATCAGGCTCAGGCACCAGGTCAAGCTTTTTGTTTCTGTATAGATTACTGGGAGAGTAATGAAATTCCCACTTCCAACAGTTTTGTCTACCATTAAATACCAGAAATTTTAAATTCGTTAGGGATCACAACATATTCCTCGACCACCGGTACACTAGTTTAGCATCGAGATACGAGAAATATGTTGCAGTGTCTAACAAATTTGGAATTTCTTGTATTAACAGTAAAGGCTAACTGTTGGCAGTAGTAATTTTATTTACTTTCCCATGATTTAAATAGAAGAAGTGAACCTGATCCAGTTTCTGCACTACGGCTGAAAACCAAGGTGACGAACTTGTTTCAATCACCTCATTTTTTAAAACAGCCTGATATTCCTCTCGGATTACTTGCTTGGCGCTTTGCGGTAATCTCCGCTGATAGGTCGGGACAGGTATGTATATGATCTTTCGAAATAATAGGTTCAATTTCTCTAATTAAACCTCAATCACTCTCTTTAGTGGAAAATAACCAGGGAAAAGATTTTGCCACTGGCCATATCAAGCAGTACATCAAAATAATTTAAATCTCTGGCCATGGTGCAAACATGGGATACAACCCCACGTCTTCACAGTAACAACAGCAGATTTCTTGCCCTAGTACCACTATTTCATGTACAGTCATCGTAGATTCTTTTATTTTTTTACTACTCTACTTTCACTTATAGATTTAGCAGAAACCTCTTTAATAAGTGAAACCTGACTCCTAGTATCAATGAATGCAACTGGCTATCTTCTATTTACTATTAATTCTCTGGGAGACCGGCCCACGCATAAAGTCAAGAAGGCAGTTTTTCTTCGTATCTGGCGCTGCTCTATCGTGAGAAACTAAAAAAAAAAAATACCTTATATATGTCCCTTATTTGCACATCCCAGCACACGATATATTTATCCCAGGTGGGCACTTCAGTAGCCAGTTTAATGGCGGATGCGCGACACGGTTCCTTTGGTACCAAGTTAATTAACATACTTAATATGTGGGAAGATCACTTGGCCCTGTAACTGACGATACAGACACATTACACTTTTCAAATTTTCGCTTACTACCGCTGCAGAGTGTACCAAGTCACTGTCATTACAGCTTCCCTCTGACACCAAGCAGGTAAGGACTCAATTAACTTGGCACTCCATTAAAAATGACTGCTGCAAAGAGTACGTAACCTTTATTCGGCGCATGTACACACCCTCATTTACAGGCTATCTCCCCCAACCAGTGAACCAGGGACTAAGGGTTGACGATGGGGCCCCATCGTTCAACCAGTACTCAGGTTCCAGCCAATGAGAAGATGGTTTTGGCAATCGCAGAGGTGATGTGGGTACCACTCACCTGTCTGCCCTTGTCATTCCCATTCTAGAGCTGGTTGAAGCACGGTCTGCTCTCTAGTGGCTTCTATTCTGCCTTGCTTACTGTGGAGTGCACTAATACCTATTGTTGTACATAGTGTATATAGTGTACATACTTCTGTTCTAAATTGGTGAAGAATAATATAAGTCAAAAGTTTTTCTGCTGTATTTATTTTGCTCCCTTTACACCCAGGATAACAGGCCTTTGGGACTCCTGGGTTGTAATTGGGTAGCCTGTTCGAGAGCTGGAGCTGGACTTAGGGCACGGGTTGAGCCTAGGGTGACGCTGGAAGCAGTAACATTGTGTAGCTTGCTGTCTGGCATTGCATTAGCTTTGCCAACGCTTTATAAACTTTGCGTGTCAATTGCCTTGCTATTGTATGATCGTTCAACAGCTCGCTACTAGCTTGTTCGGTGTGCTCGCTTCACTACGGTCAATCTTGTTTGAAGATTTTGCAGTCAGCTTTGCTATTGTGTATCCACCTTGTAAGCGTATGCGTATTCTGCAATCGTACTATGCATAGCTAAGCGTGTTCTGCAAATAACGTGTTACGTTGGGGTATTCTGCAATCGTACTGTGCACAGCAAATAACTTATACTACATTGGGCCACTTGCCTTGATTCCTCCTCTTCCCCTCCTCCCCATCCTTTTCCAGTTATTTCCATCCTTCCTTATCCTTCTTCCTTCCCATCTTACGACAGCTCTCGTCGTCCTCGATCCGATCCGACTACATTGGGGTATGCCACTAGACGAGCCAGACGTCTGGTGTCAGCGTATACTTTATTTAACTTGCCTAAATTTTCCCTACAGCGTTGTTGGCAAATTGCTCGTTCCATTGGCATTGATTATGAACGCACTCTCACAGCTGCGCAACTGCGTTCACTGATCACCGACAAACTTCGGGAAGAGGAGATGGCACATCAGACTCCTCCCTCTACGGGAGCCAGGAATAAAACTTCGATGTTCTCGCAGGAGGAAGATGATACAACAATGGAGCAAAATCGCCAGTCTAGTGCAGCAGGGTTGTCTCAAGGTGAATCAACGGCGTTGGCACTTGAGCTGGTGAAAATCAATCTTGAGCAGACTAGGGAGCAGAGGGCATTTGCCAAGGAAGAGTTTGATAGGGAAAAAGAAAGAAGGCAGTTTTTGCATCTTGTAAATGACTTTAGTTTACAGAAAGCAGTACAGCTTGTTCCCCGCTTCAATGAGGCCGAACCAGAACAATTTTTCGAAGCTTTTGAAAATCAGGCTCGAGCCTTGAGGTAGCCAGAACAGCATTGGGCATCGTTGGTTCACACAGCATTGTTTGGTAAGGCACAGGAATTTACGTAAGTGTTAAATGACACTGATTTTTCCGATTATAAAGTGGTGAAGGCCACAGTTTTGAGAGCATATACATGTATCCCAACTAAGTATAGGAAAAACTTCAAGTTAGGCAAACGACAGCTTGGTCAATCCCTGGTTGATTTTGTGCGACAGCAGACTAATAATTTTTACCAGCTGGTATAAAGCAAGTGGTGTTTTTACCTTCGATGATCTTGTGCAGCTTATTTTGGTTGACAGCCTGCTGGAGTCTGTGGGACCAGAGGTTTGAGTTTTTCTGCAGGATCGTGACTTAACCACTGCATTGGAGGCAGCTAGGTTGGCTAATACCTTTGAAATTAACCGCTCCTTGCCAATTTATTTTACGAGGAAAACTGGCCAGGGCCTCGTAGATCAAGTGAACAGACCCAGATCAAGCCTTCCTATTCCAAGGTTGCAGGATTGCCAGATATCCCTGTTTCCATGCCCGAGGGACTGTCCTTCCGGGAGGAACAACGAAAGGACCCTTCTTTGAATTTCGCTTTTCAGGCAGCCATGGGTAAATCCTTTTCGGATCATTCGGTTAAGTATAAGCTTAAAAACGACTATTTGATCTGCACTGAGACTGGTAAGGAGATAGAGGGCCGGCAACTGTCAGACAGGTTAGTAGTTCCAACAAAGTTTAGACCTCAAATACTGAATATAGCTCATAATAATTCATTAGGAGGTCACTTAGGAATTACTAAAACATTACATAGAATCACAAAAGAATTTTATTGGCCAAAATTAAAGCAGGATGTGAAGAATCGTATCCGGTGCTCCAGAGAATGTCAGCAAGTAGGGAAACCTGGACATTATATTAAACCTGCGCCTCTCCACCCCATACCTGCTGATGGAGAACCATTTGCAGAATTAATCATAGACTGTAGGTCCATTACCTAGGTCAAAGTTGGGAAATCAGTATTTATTTACCATTATGGATAGAGTAACTAGATACCCTGAAGCAATTCCCATGCGCAGTATTAATACTAAAGCTATTCTCAAAGCTTTAACCAGATTTATTTCTTGTTTTGGCATTCCTAAAACTATTCAAAGTGATCAAGGTACTAACTTCACTGCCAAAGCATTTACGGAAGCATTAACTAGGTTAGGGATAATCCACAACTTATCCACTGCCTATCATCCTCAGTCCCAAGGCGCCTTGGAAAGATTCCATCAGACATTAAAAACCATGATGAGAACTTTTTGCATGCATTTTCCTACAGACTGGGATGAATCACTACCTTTGTTGCTGTTTTCAATAAGAGAAACGGTGCAGGAGTCTACTGGGTATAGTCCATTTGAGCTGATCTTTGGGCACAATGTACGAGGTCCTCTTCAGGTGCTCAAAGAAGGATGGATGGGAGAAGACGTTAGCTCAACACTCTACAACCCATCTTCAAGGTTGCAGGTGGCACGTCAGTTAGCCAAGGCTAACCTGAAGGCAGCTCAAAATAAGATGAAACAGAGGTATGACAGAAATGCACAATTCCGCTCCTTCCATCCAGGAGACAAGGTGTTGGTGCAGGAACCTATACCTGGCCACACCTTGAAAGCTAGATTTACGGGACCTATGCAAATTGTAAGTAAATTATCTGATGTAAATTATGTGGTAGCTCCCCTTGATAAGACCTCAAAAACTAAAACTTACCACATTAATCAATTAAAATCTTTCCATACACCAGATAAAGTCCCAGTAATGACTCTGTCTTCTACCTCTGAGGACGACTCTGACTCTTTGCACTCTATTTCTGAAATTAATATCAAACTTCCAAACTCTGTCCTCCTCAAAGACCCTAGCCCTTTAATGGCGGGGCTATCTGAAACTCAAGCAACAAGTTTAACTGCGCTTCTACAGTCATACCCTGATATTTTTTCGGATGTGCCGAAAAAAACGTACGTTAGGTTATCATGATGTAGATGTGGGAAACTCTAAACCTATTAAACTCTCCCCCTACAGAGCTAATCCTGAAAAGCAGAAGCTACTTCAGCAGGAGGTAGAATTTCTGTTAGAGCATGGTTTAGTGGAGGAGGAGTCTAGTCCATGGGCTTCACCGTGCATCCTTGTTAAAAAAACTGATGGAGGTTTTCGTATGTGTACAGACTACCGTAAGGTAAATGAGGTCACAATCACAGATGCTTACCCTCTTCCTCGTCTGGATGACGTAATCGACTTTGTGGGTAAGGCTACTTTTGTGTCCAAGTTAGATCTCCTTAAAGGTTACTATCAGGTACCTTTGACGGATAAGGCGAAGGAAATCTCTGCCTTCATAATTCCAGGAGGTCATTATCAATATACAGTTACCCCCTTCGGAATGAAAAACTCCCCCTCTTCATTCCAGAAACTTATCCATCAGGCTATTAAAGGACTTGAAGGCACGGCAGCGTACCTGGATGATATTGTTGTGGTGTCTGATACTTGGGATCAACACCTATTTAGACTTAAGGCTCTCTTCCTTTGGCCAGGCCACTGTTACTTTTCTAGGCCATGAATTAGGTAGTGGTAAAGTTGCTCCTAAATTTGCTAGAGTTCTTGCCATTAAAGATTATCCAGTTCCACATGATAGGAAATCTCTTCAATGTTTCCTAGGCATGATAGGATTTTACAGAAGATTCTGTAAGAATTTCTCAGATATTGTAGCCCCTCTTACCTCTCTTACCAGTCACAAAGTTCCCTTTAATTGGACCTCAGAGTGTCAAGGTGCTTTTGATAAAGCAAAAAGATTGTGTACTGCACCCATTCTTTTGTCTCCAGACTTCTCCAAACCTTTCTCATTACAGGTTGATGCTTGTGAGTATGGGGTTGGGGCAGTACTACTGCAAAAGGGGGACGAGGAGTTGCAGCCTGTAGCCTTCTTCTCTGCCAAGTTCCAGCCGCATCAGAGGGCTTACTCTACCACTGGAAAAAGAAGCCCTTGCACTGGTACTGGCTTTGGAGCACTTTGATGTTTATGTAGGCCAGACTTCGCAGGTGGTCACTGTCTACAGTGATCACAACCCTCTAGTATATCTCCAGGCCATGAAGAACCACAATACGAGGCTCATGAGATGGAGTCTACGACTGCAACCCTACTCTTTCAGAATATTATGTATTGCCGGCAAAGAAAATATGTTGGCAGAATCTTTATCTAGAGTCTAACAATGTTACTATATATTATAATTATATATTAGGTTAGGATGTGTTAGGTTACCTGTGGTAACCCCTTCCAAGCTCTTTTTTTTTATCGCCTGGTGTGGGGGGGGGGGGGTTTAGTGAGGGGATGCGGGCTACCGTCCGCCCGTGTCTGGGACCTATGTTAGCCTCTGAGTTTAGGGTTTGGCTTTTTGTCACGAGAAAAGTTGAGCTCTAAGAGTTGGATGGTTGAGAGGAAAGGCGGTCCCATTGTTTTGTGCCATGGCGGCACGGTTACCATTGGGAGGTGGGAGCCTAATCTTGAGCCCTCTCAGGGTGGGGGTGTGGCATGCAAAGAGAACGTAACCTTTATTCAGCGCATGTACACACCCTCATTTACAGGCTATCTCCCCCAACCAGCGAACCAGGGACTAAGGGTTGACGATGGGGCCCCATCGTTCAACCAGTACCCACGTTCCAGCCAATGAGAAGATGGTTTTGGCAATCACAGAGGTGATGTGGGTACCACTCACCTGTCTGCCCTTGTCATTCCCATTCTAGAGCTGGTTGAAGCACGATCTGCTCTCTAGTGGCCTCTATTCTGCCTTGCTTACTGTGGAGTGCACTAATACCTATTGTTGTACATAGTGTATATAGTGTACATACTTCTGTTCTAAATTGGTGAAGGATAATATAAGTCAAGTTTTTCTGCTGTTTATTTTGCTCCCTTTACACCCAGGATAACAGGCCTTTGGGACTCCTGGGTTGTAATAGTTCAGACGTTCTGGCCTGTGAGGCAACTTCTCAGTGCGCATCCAGATCTGGCTGCTGAAGGCTTCTCAAGATTCCCCTGATTGCATTCTGAGGCTATTTATATATTCATGTATTGTCGTGAGTTTGAATTTGAATATATTTGAAATCCCTTCTTTACATGTTTCTCATTTATACACATTCTCGAAGCATAGCAAGAGGTTTATATCCACACTTTCATCACATGAGGCTCTGGCAAGAAAGAGTATTTTCTTTTTTTCGCTTACAATCCACAGTTCTTGTTTTATCGTTCTTAGCCAAAGCTCTATTAGTCTGTTCCTTTGAAATGGATTTTTAGAGATAAAGCGAGATTTAAAAGTTGTGTAAAGGCTAGGAGAGAAAGTAATATACGGAGTATGGTAAGGAAGGTATGTCGTACCTTCGGTAATTTCTAGGATGGGACGATTAGGAGAATGGTGGGTAGAAGGTACGGCGTTAGAAGGAACTTTATTTTGACTATGTAGCAAGTTGGTAATTACTGTTGATCCCGTGACCTGGAAGAGGGTAGGTGTGGAAAAAAAAGCTTGTAGGTGAAGTCTGTAATGTGGTTAGAAGAGGAATTGGTGAATCTAACGCTCGGTTCCTCTGTGATGACTTGGTTTATTTATCATTAGTTAGTTCCCTGGTTTATTACAGTTTCAACAGATACTTTCAACTCTTCCATGGTCGTACCTGTGCTACCACCTTCACCTTTCTTAACCTTTCCCTCACCTATTAACATACTCCTCAAATTATAACCGGGTTCCATCTTACACACTAATCCACAGCTGACTGTGCACTTATAAATTTAACTGGAAAAAATAAAGAATTCATAAATTAATTGATGTGTTTAACATCCTACAAAAGAGCACTTACAAGCATTAAAATACTTCCTTATCTTGACATGTGGGTTTCTCGAATTCTTGGCACATTTTAATAACAATTTATTATATCTAATAATTTACTCTACATATTTTACATGTTTCTTGATCAACAATTCCACCGATACTGGCACCACTATTGACAACCCTCCTATCACCACCACTACCGCTACCACCACTATCACCACTACTGCTACCATCACCACTACTGCTACCACCACTATCACCACTACTGCTACCGTCACTACAACTACTGCTACCATCACCACTACTGCTACCATCACCACCACTACTGCTACCACCACCACCACTTCTGCTACCGTCACTACAACTACTGCTGCCATCACCACTACTGCTACCATCACCACCACTACTGCTAACATCACCACTACTGCTACCACTACTATCACCACTACTGCTACCATCACCACTATTGCTACCACCACCACCACTACTGCTACCACCACCACCACCACTACTGCTACCGTCACTATAACTACTGCTACCATCACCACTACTGCTACCATCGCCACCACTACTGCTAACATCACCACTACTGCTACCACCACTACTGCTACCATCACCACCACTACTGCTAACATCACCACTACTGCTACCACCACTATCACCACTACTGCTACCATCACCACCACTACTGCTAACATCACCACTACTGCTACCACCACTATCACCACTACTGCTACCATCACCACCACTACTGCTAACATCACCACTACTGCTACCACTACTATCACCACTACTGCTACCATCACCACTATTGCTACCACCACCACCACTACTGCTACCACCACCACCACCACTACTGCTACCGTCACTATAACTACTGCTACCATCACCACTACTGCTACCATCGCCACCACTACTGCTAACATCACCACTACTGCTACCACCACTACTGCTACCATCACCACTACTGCTACCATCACCACCACTACTGCTAACATCACCACTACTGCTACCACCACTACTGCTACCATCACCACCACTACTGCTAACATCACCACTACTGCTACCACCACTATCACCACTACTGCTACCACCACCACCACTACTGCTACCGTCACTATAACTACTGCTACCATCACCACTACTGCTACCATCACCACCGCTACTGCTAACATCACCACTACTGCTACCACCACTATCACCACTACTGCTACCATCACCACCACTACTGCTACCACCATCACCACCACTACTGCTACCATCACCTCCACTACTTTTACCACCACTATTGCTACCATCACCACTATCACAACTACTGCTACCACCACCATCACAACTGCTGCTACCACTACTGCTACCGCTACCACTATCACAACTACTGTTACCATCACCACTACAACTACTGCTACCACCACTACAAATACTGCTACTACCACCACTTTTGCCACCATCACCACCACTACTACCACCACCACCACTAATCCTATACCACCATCATTACCACTACTGCTACCACCACTACCATCGCCACTAATGCTGCTGCTACCACCACCACCCCCACTACTGCTACCACCATCACCATATCCACTACTGCTGCTACCACCACCACTGTTAACACCACCACCACTGCTACATCCCTACGACTCATCTGAATTTTCAACTTCTAGTTGTGGTCTCTGAAACATTCTGCCCCTATCCACTTTGTCAATTCCTCTCAGTAATGTGTATGCTGTAGCAGTTATTTAGTTGATGTGCGCCTCAGAGGATATGTTCGGTGTGATGCTCACCTCAAGAGCCTTTTCCTTGAGTGAGGTCTTCAATCTCTGAGCCCCGAGCATGTACTCCATCTTTGTCCTTCCCCAAGCTTCATAACTTTGAACTTGGTGGGGTTAAATTCCAGAAGTTATTTGTCAGACCAGGATTCCAACCTGTCCAGATCCCTCTGTAGTCTTACTGATCATCGTCCGCACGAATTCTCCGCATTAACTTCACATCGTCTGCAAACAGGGACACCTCCGAATCTATCTCTTCCGTCATATCATTCACGTACACCAGAATCAGTACCGGCCCTAGGACTGACCCTTGTGGAACCCCGCTTGACACATGCGCCCACTCTGAAACCTCTTCACGTACCATTACTCGTTGTTTCCTTCCTCTCAGGTATTCCCTGATCCATTGCAGTGCTTTTCCTATTATTCCTATCTGCTCCTCTAGCTTTTGTACCAATCTCTTGTGCAGAACTGTATCGAAAGTCTTCTTACGGTCCAAGAAAATACAGTCTACCCACCCCGCGCTCTCTCCTGACATCTGTTACCTTGTCGTAGAACTCCAGTAGATTTGTGATACACGATTTCCCATTCATGAAACCGTGCTGGTTATCGTGTATGAGCTCATTCCTTTCTAGGTGCTCCATCGGTCTTCTGATAATCTTTCCCATGACTTTATATACTATACACGTTAGTGACATTGGTCTGTAGTTTAATGTGTGTGTGTGTGTGTGTGTGTGTGTGTGTGTGTGTGTGTGTGTGTGTGTGTGTGTGTGTGTGTGTGTGTGTGTGTATGTGTGTGTGTGTGTGTGTGTGTATGTGTGTGTGTGTGTGTGTGTGTGTGTACTCACCTAATTGTGGTTGCAAGGGTCGAGACTCAGTTCCTAGTCCTGCCTCTTCACTGATTGCTACTGGGTCCTTCCCTCTCCCTGCTCCATGAGCTTCATCATACTTCGTCTTAAAACTATGTATGATTCCTGCCTCCACTACATCACTTGCCAGACTATTCCACTTCCTAACAACTCTGTGGCTGAAGAAATATTTCCTAACATTCATTTGACTCATCTGAGTGTTCAACTTCCAATTGTGACCCCTTGTTTCTGTGTCCCATCTCTGGAACATCCTGTCTCTGTCCACCTTACTTATTCCACGCAGTATTTTGCATGTCCTTATCATGTCTCCCCTGACCCCTCCTGTCCTCCAATGTCGTCAGACCGATTTCCCTCAACCTTTCTTTGTAGGACATTCCCCTTAGCTCTGGAACCAGCCTTGTTGCAAACCTTTGCACTTTCTCTAATTTCTTGATGTGCTTGACCAGGTGTGGGTTCCAAACTGGTGCTGCGTACTCCAGTATGGGCCTGACGTACACAGTGTACAGAGTCTTGAACGATTCCTTGCTGAGGTATCGGAACGCTATTCTCTGGTTTGCCAGGCGCCCATATGCTGCAGCAGTTATCTGGTTAATGTGTGCTTCCGGCGACGTGCTCGGTATTATAGTCACCCCAATATCTTTCTCCTTGAGTGAGGTTTGCAGTCTTTGGCCACCTACCCTATACTCTGGCTGCGGTCTTCCTTGCCCTTCCCCGATCTTCATGACTTTGCATTTGGCGGGGTTAAATTCTAGGAGCCAGTTGCTGGACCACACGTCCAACCTGTCCAGGTCTCTTTGTAGACCTGCCTGATCCGCATCTGATTTAATTCTCCTCATTAACTTCACATCATCTGCAAACAGGGACATTTCTGAGTCTAACCCTTTCGTCATGTCATTCACATATACCAAGAATAGCACTGGTCCCAGGATTGACCCCTGTGGGACCCTGCTCGTCACAGGCGCTCACTGTGATACCTCATCACGTACCATGACTCGCTGTTGCCTCCCTGTCAGGTATTCTCTGATCCATTGCAGTGCTCTTCCTGTTATACGTGCCTGATCCTCTAGTTTCTGCACTAATCTCATGTGAGGAACTGTGTCGAAGGCCTTCTTGCAGTCCAAGAAAATGCAATCAACCCACCCCTCTCTCTCGTGTCTTACTTCTGTAACTTTGTTGTAAATCGTGTGTGTGTGTGTGTGTGTGTGTGTGTGTGTGTGTGTGTGTGTGTGTGTGTGTGTGTGTGTGTGTGTGTGACAGGTGTGCATACATGAGACAGGTGTATGTACAGTATACATAATAGGTATGGTGAACAGAGGTGTATCATGGAAGTGTATACGCGGTGGCACAGTACTGCTACGAGGAAAACAGCCATGAGCGCATTCATTTACGACATTTTTACAGAAAATTTTTAAATCGTTGGAGTTTGATCGCTTCAAAAACAAGCAAGGTATTAGTGAATGAATTTTGATTACTACAAAAACACACAAGGTGTCCTTGGTGAAAGAAATTGTCATCATTTCTTTCAAACTGTCCTAAAATAATTGACTTACCAGATGTTATGACTACTATGGTGAGCACTCTCAGTATTAGCGTTATCAGTGGTGGGATAATCAGCAGGTAACGTCATCTTGGCTGGCAGGTGATAGAGAATACGTTATCACAATGATCCAACCACCAGCACACCTACACGTTATCACAGTGATCTCAGCCTCTTACACAACCACCAGCACACTCACACGTTATCACAGTGATCTCAGCCTCTTACACAACCACCAGCACACCCACACGTTATCACAGTGATCTCAGCCTCTTACACAACCACCAGCACACTCACACGTTATCACAGTGATCTCAGCCTCTTACACAACCACCAGCACACTCACACGTTATCACAGTGATCTCAGCCTCTTACACAACCACCAGCACACCCACACGTTATCACAGTGATCTCAGCCTCTTACACAACCACCAGCACACCCACACGTTATCACAGTGATCTCAGCCTCTTACACAACCACCAGCACACCCACACGTTATCACAGTGATCTCAGCCTCTTACACAACCACCAGCACACCCACACGTTATCACAGTGATCTCAGCCTCTTACACAACCACCAGCACACCCACACGTTATCACAGTGATCTCAGCCTCTTACACAACCACCAGCACACCCACACGTTATCACAGTGATCTCAGCCTCTTACACAACCACCAGCACATCCACACGTTATCACAGTGATCTCAGCCTCTTACACAACCACCAGCACACCCACACGTTATCACAGTGATCTCAGCCTCTTACACAACCACCAGCACACCCACACGTTATCACAGTGATCTCAGCCTCTTACACAACCACCAGCACACTCACACGTTATCACAGTGATCTCAGCCTCTTACACAACCACCAGCACACTCACACGTTATCACAGTGATCTCAGCCTCTTACACAACCACCAGCACACCCACACGTTATCACAGTGATCTCAGCCTCTTACACAACCACCAGCACACTCACACGTTATCACAGTGATCTCAGCCTCTTACACAACCACCAGCACACCCACACGTTATCACAGTGATCTCAGCCTCTTACACAACCACCAGCACACTCACACGTTATCACAGTGATCTCAGCCTCTTACACAACCACCAGCACACTCACACGTTATCACAGTGATCTCAGCCTCTTACACAACCACCAGCACACCCACACGTTATCACAGTGATCTCAGCCTCTTACACAACCACCAGCACACTCACACGTTATCACAGTGATCTCAGCCTCTTACACAACCACCAGCACATCCACACGTTATCACAGTGATCTCAGCCTCTTACACAACCACCAGCACACCCACACGTTATCACAGTGATCTCAGCCTCTTACACAACCACCAGCACACCCACACGTTATCACAGTGATCTCAGCCTCTTACACAACCACCAGCACACCCACACGTTATCATAGTGATCTCAGCCTCTTACACAACCACCAGCACACCCACACGTTATCACAGTGACCCCAGCCTCTTACACAACCACCAGCGCACCCACACGTTATCACAGTGATCCCAGCCTCTTACACAACCACCAGCGCACCCACACGTTATCACAGTGATCCCAGCCTCTTACACAACCACCAGCACACCCACACGTTATCACAGTGATCCCAGCCTCTTACACAACCACCAGCGCACCCACACGTTATCACGGTGATCTCAGCCTCTTACACAACCACCAGCGCACCCACACGTTATCACGGTGATCTCAGCCTCTTACACAACCACCAGCGCACCCACACGTTATCACGGTGATCTCAGCCTCTTACATAACCACCAGCGCACCCACACGTTATCACAGTGATCTCAGCCTCTTACACAGCCACCAGCGCACCCACACACAGCCACCAGCGCACCCACACACACCCACAAGGTATGCTCACCCACTTGTCTTTGCTAGGGTCGAGACTCGCCTCTTGACCCCGCTACCCACCTCTTATAACCACTTTAAGAGCTTCCAATTTTGTAACAATGAACTTTTATTTCGCTGACTGAAACTTCGTAGAAGTCGTCTTGATCCTCCAGCAGGTATGTATGAGTCTCTGATCCTCCAGCAGGTATGTATGAGTCTCTGATCCTCCAGCAGGTATGTATGAGTCTCTGATCCTCCAGCAGGTATGTATGAGTCTCTGATCCTCCAGCAGGTATGTATGAGTCTCTGATCCTCCAGCAGGTATGTATGAGTCTCTGATCCTCTACAGGTATGTATGAGTCTCTGATCCTCCAGCAGGTATGTACGAGTCTCTGATCCTCTACAGGTATGTATGAGTCTCTGATCCTCCAGCAGGTATGTATGAGTCTCTGATCCTCTACAGGTATGTATGAGTCTCTCATCCTCCAGCAGGTATGTATGAGTCTCTCATCCTCCACAGGTATGTATGAGTCTCTGATCCTCCAGCAGGTATGTATGAGTCTCTGATCCTCCAGCAGGTATGTATGAGTCTCTGATCCTCCAGCAGGTATGTATGAGTCTCTGATCCTCCAGCAGGTATGTATGAGTCTCTGATCCTCCAGCAGGTATGTATGTCTCTATCCTCCAGCAGGTATGTATGAATCTCTGATCCTTCAGCAGGTATGTATGAGTCTCTGATCCTCCAGCAGGTATGTATGAGTCTCTGATCCTCCAGCAGGTATGTATGAGTCTCTATCCTCCAGCAGGTATGTATGAGTCTCTGATCCTCCAGCAGGTATGTATGAGTCTCTATCCTCCAGCAGGTATGTATGAGTCTCTGATCCTCCAGCAGGTATGTACGAGTCTCTGATCCTCCAGCAGGTATGTATGAGTCTCTGATCCCCGAAGGTATGTATAAGTCTCTGATCCTCCAGCAGGTATGTATGAGTCTCTGATCCCCCAGCAGGTATGTATGAGTCTCTGATCCCCCAGCAGGTATGTATGAGTCTCTGATCCCCCAGCAGGTATGTACGAGTCTCTGATCCTCCAGCAGGTATGTACGAGTCTCTGATCCTCCAGCAGGTATGTATGAGTCTCTGATCCTCAAGCAGGTATGTATGAGTCTCTGATCCCCCAGAAGGTATGTATGAGTCTCTGATCCTCCAGAAGGTATATATGAGTCTCTGATCCTCCAGCAGGTATGTAGGAGTCTCTGATCCTCCAGCAGGTATGTATGAGTCTCTGATCCCCCAGCAGGTATGTATGAGTCTGATCCCCCAGCAGGTATGTACGAGTCTCTGATCCTCCAGCAGGTATGCATGAGTCTCTGATCCTCCAGCAGGTATGTATGAGTCTCTTATCCTCCAGCAGGTATGTATGAGTCTCTGATCCTCCAGCAGGTATGTATGAGTACCTGATCCTCCAGCAGGTATGTATGAGTCTCTGATCCCCCAGAAGGTATGAATGAGTCTGATCCTCCAGCAGGTATGTACGAGTCTCTGATCCTCCAGCAGGTATGTATGAGTCTCTGATCCTCCAGCAGGTATGTATGAGTCTCTGATCCTCCAGCAGGTATGTACGAGTCTCTGATCCTCCAGCAGGTATGTATGAGCCTCTGATCCTCCAGCAGGTATGAATGAGTCTCTGATCCTCCAGCAGGTATGTATGAGTCTCTGATCCTCCAACAGGCATGTATGAGTCTCTGATCCTCCAGTAGGTATGTATGAGTCTCTGATCTTCCAGCAGGTATGTATGAACCTCTGATCCTCCAGCAGGTATGTATGAGTCTCTGATCCTCCAGCAGGTATGTATGAGCCTCTGATCCTCCAGCAGGTATGTATGAGTCCCTGATCCTCCAGCAGGTATGTATGAGTCTCTGATCCTCTAGCATGTATGTATGAGTCTCTGATCCCCCAGAAGGTATGAGTCTCTGATTCTCCAGAAGGTATGTATGAATCTCTGATCCTCCAGAAGGCATGTATGAGTCTCTGATCCTCCAGAAGGTATGTATGAGTCTAATCCTACAGAAGGCATGTATGAGTCTCTGATCCTCCAGAAGGTATGTATGAGTCTGATCCTCCAGAAGGCATGTATGAGTCTCTGATCCTCCAGAAGGTATGTATGAGTCTGATCCTCCAGAAGGCATGTATGAGTCTCTGATCCTCCAGAAGATATGTATGAGTCTAATCCTACAGAAGGCATGTATGAGTCTCTGATCCTCCAGGAGGTATGTATGAACCTCTGAGATCTGAGTCTATAATTTAATATTATATAAACAAAGATACACTAAACCAGCAGTAGTCCACCCAGCCATCAGGCCGGTACGCCTTCTCACTAAGAGTCATGCAACGCCTCCGGAAGGAGAGCTTTGATTCGAGGAGGTAAGGGAAACCCAAATTCCTTCAGCACCATTGAGGAACAACTTCTCTTTCACCGTGAAGGAAGATGGGAGTAGAGACTTGTGGTACAGGAAAGTGTATCATACAGTGAACAATGAGCCTGGTGGTCGATGCACTATCCTCCTGAGGATGGGACCCATAAAACTGGGGTGCACACTCTCATACACATACTGTACTTACCGTTCCTTGCCTGCACGACTAAATATACCTACCGCTTCACCCAGTGTTTCATTATTTTAATGTCGGTTCATGTGATTATATATATATATATGTCGTGCCGAATAGGCAGAACTTGCGATCTTGGCTTAAATTCAACGCTCATCTTGCCATATAAGACAAGCGAAAATTTGTTTATGCAAAATTTCGCCAAAATCATTCTGAACCTAATGAAAAAAATATATTTCACTGTGTTTATTTAATATTAAATTATTGTAAACAAATCTAAAATATATTTAGTTGGGTTAGGCTAAAATAAATTGTTCTTGTTATAATAAGGTTAGGTAAGTTTTCTAAGATTCTTTTGATGCAAAATTATAAATTTTTACATTAACATTAATGAAAAATATATATCTTTAAATGTATAAGAGAAAATTTTAGAAAGGACTTAATTTTAAATGAGTTCTTTCTAATTGACCAGTTTTACATATTCGGCACGACATATATATATATATATATATATATATATATATATATATATATATATATATAAACAAAAAACAAAGTTACAACAAAGTCATAAAGACAGCAGAGCTTCCATATACCTTGACAAAGTTGTCCGGGAAGACGCCAGTAGTATCATGCAACTTGCCCTGGAACCAGCCGGTCTCCAGTCGAGTAACTTGAGTGATGATATCTCCGACGCTGAGGCGCAGCTCGTCCTCGTGTTGGGGTTCATATGCGAACACCACCTCCACTTCTATCCTCCACGTCAAGCCAAGTCACGCACCAAGAGAATAACAACAATCAGTCTTCAGAAGTACCCAGAGCGCTATGTAAGCACATCAACATTATTAACAAATGTAATTACCTGAAAACGTTTCAATCAAGTTGTAAATGAAGCAAGATATATATATATATATATATATATATATATATATATATATATATATATATATATATATATATATATATATATATATATATTTTTTTTTTTTTTTTTTTAAACAAGTCGGCCGTCTCCCACCGAGGCAGGGTGACCCAAAAAAGAAAGAAAATCCCCAAAAAGAAAATACTTTCATCATCATTCAACACTTTCACCACACTCGCACATTATCACTGTTTTTGCAGAGGTGCTCAGAATAC
>NC_091301.1:29064403-29081903 GCF_038502225.1 Cherax quadricarinatus | reverse complement strand
CACAAGGAACGCCTTCCTCTCCTTGCTAGAGTTCCTGATCAACTACACGAAGAGGTTAATTATTATTATAATCAAGGGGAAGAGCTAAACCCGGAGGATTATACAGCGCCCAGGGGGGGGGGATGTGGAAGGCATTCAGGCTTAATTCGGGGAACTGGAGCACAGATCCAATTCCCTAAATCAAGAGCCCCTCACCAACATCAAGGAACCTTCCTTGAGGGGACAAAGAGGTTAAACGAGAGTAATTATTCTTTCTCCATAGCAGGAAAATTACAAGACTACAAGTCGGAGACATTATGACTTCTAGTACACAGCTAAACAACAAGGAAACAACCTTCTTGTGTTATTCTTTGTTGCAATGTGTAGTAAGGAAGAGATATAAAGCTGAACTCAGCAGTTCTTTTGTGTGGATAGTGACCTGGTGGGCTTTGGGCAGGGCGACAAGCTAGGTTGAATTCAGACATCAGAGCATGAACACATGTCACAAATCTCCCGCTGAGAACAAAGAAAATAATGACTTTGTGCGGTAAACTCTGAAATACTGTCACTCTCCACTAGGAAAACTAGTGTTAAAAAGAAACACAAGTGTATAATCTGCATATAATCCCGATAAAGTGTAAGTGATGCGGTATGCATTCAGGTGTTATGAACATTATTATTATTATTATAAAAAAGAAGCGCTAAACCACAAGGGCTATACAGCGCTAGGTGTTATGAACAAAGGGACAAGATATCACCCTATTGTGCAACGAATGACCTAAGTGACTCCCTATCAACGAGTGAGGACAATAAAACTATGCATCTGTAGCAGTCTACCTCCCCTACAACAAACTAGGGAAAATTAATTCGGTTACAATACGGTAAGTCCAGCTATACCCACATTTTCTTACGTTACTGCAGCTAATAGGTAGAGGTGAGATTTGACTGGAATTACCAGTAGATCCCGTGACGCGCGGGTGATTCACCCAAAACCATGCAAGTACCACTACGTATTTCAGATGATAATGAAATGCTGGATATACACTCCTTTGGGGCAAATTACACTGGTTAACAGCCAAAATCCTTCCGAAACCAGAGTAGCAATTTCCAACTACGTAATTTTAGATCATTGATAATAAATAGCATGGTTAAATACACCTACGTGTCACAACAGGTTCCAACAGGCTTGCGGCAGTGTGGTTTCTTACCACACTCGCAGTCTCACTGACCATTATTGTTCCAGCAGTCATATAAGGTGGTTGTGTTGTGCAGGTTTATATTTTGAGATGAAAGGCAGGTGATTTTCTTAGCCAAACACTTTTTAAACTTATAATAAATATTCACTGAGCAACCTATTGATATGGATGTGAGGCATATTATATTAATTTTATTTTCCTACTGAATGATATAAATACTTCTGCTTAGCTGCCATGTTCTGCATTATAATAAATTAATGAATAAATTTTCTGTTTATCTTCTAATTGTTTTCTTCTTTCAGATGCCTCCTACTTGTGTGAATGGGACAGCCGTGCAAGAGGTTCTCACTACATCAGGAGAGACTGGCCACCTCGTTAATCATTGGAGCCTGGGATGAAAAATGTTCAACATCCACCTCTCATTGAACAAAGCAAAATTTTGCTGCCACCACTACACATAAAACTAGGGCTTATGAAAAACTTTGTAAAAGCTATGGACAAATCCGGTCAGGGATTCAAGTACTTAATAACATCAAAATTTCCCTTACTGAGAGACGCTAAGATAAGAGAGGGAGTCTTCAATGGTCCTCAGATTCGAGAGTTCTTAAAGATGGTGACTTTGAATCAGACTTTCATGGGGAGGAGAAAGCTGGCGAGGGGATTTCTCGGAAACAGAAGGGAAGGTAATTATGAAAAATTGGTGGAAAACCTCATCAAGGCTTACAACATGGGATGTAACGTGTCACTTAAAATCCACTTTTTGGACTCACATTTAGACTTTTTTCCAGCGAACTGTGAGGCAGTTAGTGACGAACATACTGAAAGGTTTCACCAAGATATTTCTACTGTGGAAAAATGGTTCTAGGGAAAATGGTGCACAAAAATGCTTGCAGACTATTGCTGGACATTGGCAAGAGATGATTCATCAGCCCACTATAAACGTCAAGCAAAAAGGCAGAGAGTAGGTACGGATTAGTTTGAAACATACTGACATATTGTACGTTATAATAAAATAATCAAATATTACATGTCTCGTACCTTTAAACATATAGCCAATAAGCATTTTTCAAGATATTTGGATTCAGGACATGATAATACATAAGAATTAACTAATCTCAAAACTTGTTGACCAGTGCTATACGAATAATTCACTTGTTAATCAACAGCCCTTGTGGACACTGAGACGGCACCCCGAAGGGATTTCCAGGGATAGGCTGCTGGAAATCGTGCTGTTAAAAGATAACTGACGCTTGTCTTATGTTTGTTTCATGCAGGAAAGTGTACTTATCTAACCAGTTCTCCACAGTTTACAATAATTTAATAATAAACAAGCACAATGAAATATATTTTTTTCGTTAGGTTCAGAATGATTTTTGTGAAATTACTGCATACACAAATTTTCGCTTGCCTTATTCGGCAAGAAAAGCGTTGCTATTTAAGCCAAAATTGCAAGTTTTACCTATTCAGCACGACATATGTATGTTCTGCCGAATAAGCAAAACTTGCGATTTTGGCTTAAATAGCAATGCACTTCTTGCCGAATAGGGCAAGCAAAAATTTGTGTATACAATAATTTCGCAAAAATCATTCTGAACTTAACGAAAATAATATATTTCACTGTGTTTATTATTAAATGATTGTCAACTTATATAAGATATATTTAGTTGGGTTAGGCTAAATTAAATTGCGCTTGTTATAATAAGGCTACGTAAGTTTCCTAAGGCTCTTTTGGTACAAAATCATAAATTTTTATATTAATATAAATGAAAAAAAATATATCGTTAAATGTGTAATAGAAAATTTTAAAAAACTTAATTTTAAATGAGTTCTTGCTAACTGACCAGTTTTACCTATTCGTCTCGATATATATATACTGAGAAAAAAATTCGGACATGCAAACAAAATAACTCACATGAAAGAAAATACAGTTTACAGAAAACGTGTTGCTATACGAAATTTTATATAAAAATGTTCTTACTTTAAATATTAACCATACTGACAAAGAATCAAATGCTAAATGATATAGTGACGCCATTAAGGCGACTGAGGGAGGTATCAGCCCCCTATAAACACCGGGCAGCTACTGCTACACCGTTCACAAGCAATACCATATAAACTAGGGACAGGTTAGGTTAGGTAAGGTAAGCTTTATCAGGAGACAGGACAAGTGTTTCCTGACCCGCAGCTGGAGCTTTTGGTTGAGGACAGAACCGGCGTCCTTGTAAATGCAAGTCCATGACTAAACCGACTTAGCCACATAATGTACAAAAAGATCTCTGAAGTAACAACAGGCATGCGAGTAGCCCCAACTCTTGGGTTGAAGTCGTCGTTTGAGATTCCCAGCATTTAGCTGCCCGGGTCTCTGCCAGTTGGTGACCCGGCCTTGGCTCCCCATTGGGGGACATTTAAAATGTCGTACCATGGGAAGAGGTGGAAGTTCCTCTTCATCTTCTGGGACCACTTTCCCAAAACCTAGCCACTTTCCCCGCCCTCACGGGGCTCGTAGGGAGAAGCTAGGCCAAGGTCTGCCAATTGGAGTGGCAGATTCTCTGGGGCCAAAGATACGTAGTGTGCACCCGTGGAACTCTCGGGGCTACTCACACCACATGAGAAGTTCATAGAAAAAAAAGACATATTTTACTATACAGACTGTCATGGCTTCATTGGGTTACGATGTCATTTAATAAACAATCCAAATATTATCTTCTTTTCTTTGCTCCCCGTATCATTTATATCCTCCCTCTATCCTTTATCTTGATGTTTTTTTTAAATAAAATTATATTTATTTAAATAAAAAAATAACGAAAATGCTTTATAGAAATAGTGAAAAATATCTGAGTATTAAAACATCCACGAGAATATTCCAGTAAACTTACGAGAGTACTCCAGTAAACTTACGAGAGTACTCCAGTAAACTTACGAGAGTACTCAAGTAAACTTACGAGAGCACTCCAGTAAACTTACATAAGTACTCTAGTAAACTTACAAGAGTATTCCCAGTAAACTTACAAGAGTAGTCCGGTAAACTTACATCGTGATCAATATCCGTGGCCCAAGACCATCTTACCAGAAGATATCAGACACACTGCTGTGATAAGTGTAGAAGACTTCCAGAGGAAACTCGACTAGTACCTTCACCAGGTGCACGACCTACTTCCACATTGAACAAATGTGACACCACCTACGACTGCTGCACCTCTCCTGCCTACGGTTTATAAGCTCCTTCTCCGCACTTATGCCGTATTCTATTCAAAATTGATGGACTGACCACATCGACTCAAGGCTGAGGGACTGAGTACCTCATTCTCCTCCTGTTCAAGATTCTCCTTTGTATGGACTGATGAAGCCACTGTGTGGCGAAACGTTTCCTCAATAAAGATACCCAAGAGTTGCACATGTGTCTAATTTATCAACGTGTCGGTTCTCTGAACTATTGATCTACAGTCAGTGTATCCTGTTAGTATCCTTACACGAAAATGCTGCCAGATCGGCGAGTTTTATCACTTGTGGAGCCAAGAGATGCCCGGCCATCAGTAAACCTAACATTCTCTTTGTAAATACTTTTAGCAATAGGCGAAATCCTACGTAACTCGCCTGTTGAATGGAAATGTCCCCCATGTCAGTTAGACTGCCATAGTATAAAATCCTGTGGAACCATAAAAATGTTCCGAGGATTGAATATCAATAGAAAGGATACTGATAGCACTGATGATAATCAGACAAAGGGGCTGTGCAGGTGATCTGACGATCGTATGATGTTTAGCAATTGCAGTGAAGTGATCCAAACAGTGGTGTAGCATTCTGTTAGGTCAGGTTACACGTTAGCTGACGAGAACCACATTTAGTCAACGAAACGTGAGATAACTTGAAACATTCTATACATCACCTTGAGAAAAAAAAATTTCATACCAAATAAATAATTACTTCTCTTAGCAGCCATGTCGTGGGGGGTTGACAGCCACTGAGACCACAGTTAGTAATCGCTGACTAGTTAATGGTCATAGTGGGACCGAAATGTCGTCACAAGTTTCAGTTTTTTTTAATTAAGTGTGGGTTACTTGTGTGTTGTTCCAATCAAGGTATTGTGCTTTATTCTTCTTATCAATCGCATCGAAGGCGGGCGTAGACGGAGGTAACTGCGAACCCGATTTGCAACTAGAAGATAAGTACAATGTTCCATTGTGTGACACCGTCCAAGACGGTCGCCGCTGACCCTGAGAATCAGGAGGCGATGTAACTTCCTTATTATCAGCCGTAGAACAATAATTTGTATGTAGCCTACGGTGTTAAGAGTCAAGGAGTTCACTGGACCAAATCATAAATCCATTGGATTTATTATTATAATCATGCTAAAGTTAAGCGCTAAACCTGAAAGGGTTATACAGCGGTTGCCATTGGTTTCATGATTTGGTACACTGAATCCATAGATTCAAGATGGTAACAAATATGGCAGCCAACACCCAAAGGACTTCATAAAGGACAATGAACACTGTTTCATTTTACTCATTATATAGTAATTATTTTAACCTTTCTGCGTTATTATGACTCACGAACCACGGAACCGGTAGGGTTTGAATTCATGGCGAGCCCTAAAACTCCAGGCCAGTGTGTAAAACACTGGGCCAGCTGGCTACAATAAGATTCATCCAACTAGGTATATTTATACACCACAGAGAGGTTAGCACGGGATCCATATTGACCACAAATGCAAGTTTTTACAGATGAATCGCCTGTCTCTGGAGGTGAGATATGAACTGAGTCCATACCCGTCATCCCTTTTTGAAGGCAAAAACATCTTGAGAAAGGCCAACAAGCTTCACCTACACCAAGTTATCTATGACCATTGTAACAAGATACTATCAAGTGAGGCGATACCAGATGCTGTCCCCAAGACTAAAAGAGATGTGCTTAACAGAGACTCCTTACTGTGCAAGCTGAAGTGGAAGAGAGATACCCATGGTAAAATAGCCAAGGCATATCCTCCCTTAACAAGTAATCACTGTGTTTGATGGATATTGGACAGGTCCCTCGATAAAGGATAACGCACACCAGAAACGGGGACAAACTACCAATTACCCCGTTGTGAACTTTACAAGTAAAACCGAATTTGAAGGGAAGCAGGAAGGATTCCTATCAAGGGAAAGTAACAGGCAGAAACTAAATCAGCTTAGTAAGTGAAGAACTGAGGAGGGTGACTTGTACTGCCATTCAGACAGGAGACGCTGATGTGCACTACTAAGACCGCGGTTAACAATACATATGCTCATTCCACCACGATGACTGGAGAGGACACCGACTTGATAATTCTTCTCTACTGCTCCACAGCAGATGACAAAAAATTGTAGTTTAGATAGCACGGTAAGTCAAGAGGCATTCCAAAAGTGTGTTCTTGGCAGTGAGTTGTATACACAACAGTTCTTTATCCATACTTTCACAGGATGCAATTTAACATCCCAAAAACTCCTGAAAGATTATCCAGTCCTTTACAAATGCACTTAATTTAACAGGTAAGAACCACATTAACACAGAAAACCTGTGCAGGCAAGCGATGGCTATTATGTTTCGAGGAAAGAGCACATGTTCTCTGACAGCGTCGCGTTACGACACTAAGGAAGTCGTCTCTGCAAAATCATTTATGCTTGAACGTCTTCCCCAGCAGAGTCTTCTACCAAATTCCATTGTTTCAGATATGCCTTTACCTTTCAAATACCTTTGATGAATTTCGAGAGTTTTTCTACTCTCAGAGCCTGGCCATGGGCCAGGCTCGTCTGTTTTCTTGGTTACCCAAGCTGTTGCTCTTTCTATCTCGCATCCTGAGGGAGAGGACCTAAAGACCATAATTGAAGTTATATGCATTTCGGCCGCTGCATGATCCCAGAATTGCATAATATAAGTCCACTCTACCTCAATCATCCCAGAAATGCATAACTCTAGTCCACTCTATCTCAATCATCCCAGAAACAGCATCACTAAGTCTTGCAAATTATCCCAGTAGTCATCCCAGGATAGTAAGAATGACCTCATTAACTTGGGTCATAGGATACCTACACGTGCCAGCTGTGTCAAGAACCTAGAACTAGTTACCGTGCACAAGTGTTGAAAATTTGAAGAAATTCGGACGAGGCATAAAATCATAAAAATTATAAAAACTAAGTTGAAAAAAATTCTGGCAATCAATTAATGATCTTCCTTCAGGGATGATGATGATAATAATAATAATAATAATAATAATAATAATAATAATAATAATAAAATAAAAATTAATAAATAATTAATAATAATGAAAATTAATAATTATTTGCTTAGAGGCAAATAAGGTAGATAAGATAGATGGAAACAGGTAGATAAGATAAAAGACATAAGTAGATAAGATGCACACAGGTAAGATAGATGGAGACACAGGTAGATTAGATAAACATGGATAAGATAGATGGAGACAGGTTGATATGATATAGACACAGGTAGATAAGATAGATGGAGACAGGTAGATAAGATAGACATGGGTAGATTAGACAGATGAAGACACAGATAATAAGATAGATGGAGATATACAGTTGTTCAAGTATTGTATTGACTACAAGAAAATGTTCGTATGAGCGAAACATCATCTGTGTTCAACTTCAATCACTGTAGTTGATACTTTTATCTTACATGTTGAAATAAATAAAAATTGTATTTAAAGATTATTTTAATTTATTGCCTTTTACTGTCACGGGTCGTGAGACTAGTTGAGGGTGGTAAGACAGGCCGTCAAGGACGGTCTCGAGGGTCAAGGACGTAGTGACGTTCGTGTTGGAGGCAAGGACCAGAGCCCCAGAGCTCAAGTTGACTCAAACAAACCCAACAAAACCTCAAACAGGAGCATGGTAAGGAACAACCAATGTGAGGAAAAGTGACCAGCAGGTCTTTAGTTAAAGCTCGTAACAAACCTGTTGTTAATTATAATAATTTACATCGAGAGCATGAACGGCAGCTGAAAGCTCCTGAAGAACATTCTTCAAGCATTCAAAAAGGAAAATAAACAGAAGAAATCAAACAACAACAACAACAACAACAACAACAAAAACAGTGGAGTCGGAACAACAATATTGTAGAACAGAGTAAGATACCGAAGTTTTAATAATGAATTACTAGAGCAAGTTGAGAATTTAGAAAAGACTGCGCGACAAGCACAGTCAGTTTGAAAAGCTCCAAGTTGCTGATAATGAACTTAAAAAGGAACACCAAAATATTCAAGGTATCGTGGAGGAAGGAGCCAAACTTGCCAAGTCTCGCTACGAAGCTCTTCACCGATATAACACCTTTGTCCAGGAGCACGACAAGGAGCGTATAGTGTATGACATGGCTTTAAGAAAACACGGAACAGTTCGTCAACATGACGAACAAGAGTCCAGAAGTTTTACTACAGCTCTACACATCATTAGTAAGAGCTCTCTTAAAATATGCAGCTCATTCCTGTTCTCCATACTACAGAATGGATAAAAATCCGTTAAAGAACATTCAGAGAATAATGATAAAAATAATCCATTGCATAAGAAATATTCCATACGAAGAAAAATCCCTTAACCTACATTCTCTTTTAGGACATAAAATGAAGGGAGACATGACTGAAGTGTATAAGTGGAAAATGAGCTTAAATAAAGGAGATATAAGCAGTTCTGAGGATATCCCTTCAAGAAACAACTCGAAATAATGGATTCAGATTGGATAAGTTTAGGTTTAGAAAGGATATTGGAAAGTAGTGGAAAAAACTGCCTAGTAGGGTGATTAAAGCCGAAACCTGTGTAGCTAGAAATATAGGTTAGATAAATACACGAGTGAAGGGTTGGATTTAAGTGGGACTTGCACATAAGTTAATGGAGTTATCACCACAGCATGGGGTGAGGTGATACAACCTACACCACAGCATGGGGTGAGGTGATACAAGCTACACCGCAGCATGGGGTGAGGTGATACAACCTACACCACAGCATGGGGTGAGGTGATACAGCTACACCACATCATGGGGTGAGGTTATACAAGCTATACCACAGCATGGGGTGAGGTGATACAAGCTACACCACAGTATGGGGTGAGGTGATACAACCTACACCACAGCATGGGGTGAGGTGATACAAGCTATACCACAGTATGAGGTGAGGTGATACAAGCTATACCACAGTATGGGGTGAGGTGATACAACCTACACCACAGTATGGGGTGAGGTGATACAGCCTACACCACAGCATGGGGTGAGGTGATACAAGCTATACCGCAGCATGGGGTGAGGAGATACAAGCTACACCACAGTATGGGTGTTACAAAAAACGCGATTCTAAAAGCTTAGAGATCTCCAGTGAATACTAGAAAGGACTGCCCTTCTAGCATCCAGCCTGTTACTGGGTTTTCGTAACAAGTAGTCAGTATCCTTGTCCAATTATCCATTAAATTCAGTATAATTCAATAGTGCTTTAGGATTACAACTGGTAGGCTACTAACTAGAGAAATTAAAATTTAATAAATTTATTAAGTCTAGAGGTATATTATCAAAGTAAATTAAATCACAGCAATCAAAATAAAATCAATCTCTCGAGTTCAATATTATTGTGCTGAAAGCACATATCACATTTATAATTCTTAAGTACCGTCAGGTACATTAACATTTAATAAGATATTACAAATATGTACAAGTGTGTGTATGCGTGTAAGTGCTCTTAAGTAGTTAGCTATGTCTCAAGACTCGAATAAGACTTAAACAAGTGACTGACAAAGTCCTCAAATAAACTAACTTCTTCACCGACTGGCAACCCGAACAGTCTGCTTGAACAACAAAGAATGCTAAGCCCAATAGCAATGCAATATCAAGCGACTGCGACACAGAATCAGGAACTGGGAAATAATATAACGACACTAAGTAGGGATCATCTGCAGATCCTCCACAAAAGTTACAAACTTCCATAATACTGAATCTTTGTTCAGCATAGGTAAAACTGTGACTGTGACAATACACAGGAACCAGTACAAAATTAGGTCAGAAGCTATAGCTAAGGACCTGAGATGTTCAGAGTGTCAATGTGACACACAACCTCAGTACAACGTCGAAAATCACAAAGTCTATACAATGTTCTGTGAACAGAGTTCTACAGAACTAACAAGAATAATGAGACAGACAATCTGTCCAACCACCAAGCGAGTCTCTAGCAGACTGACTCTTTCACGAGAGGTGAGGACACCCCCCCTCGATCACGTGATAGCTACGTGGACAACTGCAGCTCAGAAGCCGGCAGTATAACGAGCGACAAGCGATAATTACAGTAGTTTGACAATCAAGACTAACTGAGCACATTTTATATACATCCTAACAACATAAGCTAAATAACAATATAACAGTCAAATAATAATATAAAGTCATACATTTACGATTTAGCTATTATCGCAAATATAAGCAATATAAAATTAAATGAAAAGGTAATATACATTATATATATACATAATAATCATTGTAACCCATTCAGGGGTTGCAACACCCCCCCCAACACGACAGAGGGTCGCACTAGGAGTTGCATTAATGTCTTTCACATTATTTCTTGTTACTCATATCAATATTATATAATATAAAAATTATACATTAATCAGAGTCTCTCTTGTGCCAAGCACCTCTACAATTTCACAGCGTCCGTCACTAGGATGTACTAGGGCAGTACACAGTATCGTATCTCTTCATACTCGTGGTTATGTACATCAGTGTAGAGACAGGATAGCGCTGACAAGGAGGGCACTGAGGCTCGATCATTGTAGAGGAGACTGCATTCCACTCTTAAGTAGTGGTTGTGGAATGCGAGGCAGTATGAACATCTGAGTATGAAACAGCTTAAGGTGTGTAGTGAGGGGGGGGGTCTGCGACAAGACAGTGTTGCGTCACGCAGTACATCACCCGCACCACACTACTCACTCAACACTCAGCTTGTTTCCTCCTCACACAACATTACTGTGAATATATAAATATAATAATTAGACATGACATGAGTATATATAGTTAATATGGGCTGGAGGGATTAAGTTACTTTACTGTATTTGACATAGCAAGTAACAAAAGGTATTTGGGCATAAAATTACGTTAATTTAATGTAACTGATAATTATTAAGGACGAGACAGAGCGTCGGCAATTACATTACAATGACCACTTATGTGTTTTATACTAATAGAATAAGGTTGGATTCTGAGGGCCCACCTCATGATCCTAGCATTTTTACTTTTCATAGTATTTATGTAGGTGAGTGGATTGTGGTCAGAAAAAACGTTAATTTTAAATGGGGAAGTGCCCAAATACACGTCAAAATGTTCCAATGACACCACAAGAGCTAGAGCCTCTTTCTCAATAGTGGCATAATTTTTCTGGTGTCGTTTAAGCTTAGATGAATAGTAACATATAGGATGGAGAATGTCAGTGGATGTTGACTGTTGGAGCAGCACAGCACCCACTGCATAGCCACTCGCATCTATATGTAAAAAGAAGGGAAGATTGAAATTAGGACTCTTCAACACAGGAGCAGAGGATAGCAAGCGCTTCAACCTTTTGAATGAGTCTGAACAATCTCTAATCCAGGTGAACTGAACTTTGCTACTAGTAAGCTCAGTGAGAGGAGCTGCAATCTGAGAAAAGTTTGGACAGAACCTGCGATAATATCCTGCCATACCCAGGAATCTCTGTACTCCTTTCCTATCCTGTGGCACTGGAAATTCAGAAATTGCACGAACCTTAGCCTCAATAGGAGCAACCTCACCTTGGCCGATACAAAAGCCTAGATAGGTAATCTTGGCTTGACCAAAACTACATTTAGCTAAGTTGACAGTGAAGTTGTAGTGCGCCAGTCTCTCAAACAATGCTCTGAGACGCGTCAAGTGCTGTTCCCACTCGTCACTGTACACCACTAAGTCGTCAAGGTAGGCTTCTACTCCTTCTAAGTTGTGGGTCAACTCGTTCATTATACGTTGGAATGAAGAAGCCGCGTTACATAGGCCGAAGGGGGTGACGAGGTAGTTAAACAATCCATCTTGAACAGTAAAAGCAGATATTTCTTGAGCACGTTCAGTAAGCGGGACTTGATAATAGCCTCGTAAGAGATCTAAACGGCTGACAAACTGGGCTCCTGACACACGATCAATAAGGTCGTCAATGCGAGGTAGAGGATAACCATCAGGCAAGGTGACAGAGTTCACTTTCCTGTAATCAGTGCACATCCTGAAACTACCGTCAGGTTTAGGCACTAAAATACAGGGAGAGGCCCATGGACTTTTACTGCGCTCAATAAGTCCGTGAGATAACAGAAAATCAACCTCTTCTTTCAATGCTTTATGCTTCGTTGGACTCATCCTATATGGTGATTGCTTAATGGGTGATGCTCCCTGTACATCAACGTCATGTACACCCAGAGTACAACGTTTAGGAACATCACCGAACAATTCAGGGAAATGCAAAATCACGTTTTTAACATCACCAGCTTTATCAATCCCAAAGTTACTAAGAAAATCGTCTAGTGATTGTAGTCACTGAATTTTCTAAACGCACCTCTATACCTCTAGAGATGTCAGGTAGACTGACGTTTTCTTCCTCTGTCCTAGGAAGAATAGAAGTAGTAGGTAGAGGACTAGCGTAGTATGCCTTGAGCTGGTTAACATGGTACACATGATTAGATTTCTTTTTCCCAGGCGTACGTACCAAATAATTTACGTCGCTAAGCTTTTTCACTACTTCCAGGGGACCATCATACCTGGCTTGTAGAGCATGACCAGGTACTAATTTCCGAGCCATCACCTTATCTCCTGCTTTAAAAGAACGAGAGACAGCACGCTTGTCATAATGTTGCTTCATTCTAGCTTGGGCTGAAACTAGGTTTTTCGAAGCTAGCTCTCTAGCGGCTGTCAAATGTTGCTGCATTAATGAAGGTGAAGTACTCAATGATGAATTTGATTTTCCTGTCCACACGTCTTTCAACACTGCGAGAGGACCATGCACTTGGTGTCCGAATATTAATTCAAACGGACTAAACCCGAGACTTTCTTGCTCACTTTCTCTCATAGCGAACAGAAGAAAAGGTATACCCTCATCCCAGTCTCTAGAAAAATGTTCACAATAAGCTCTCATCATGGACTTCAGTGTCTGATGAAATCTCTCTAGAGCCCCTTGTGACTGTGGATGATAACTGGTTGAAAGTACAGACTTTATTCCTAGGTGGGATAATGCTTCTCGAAAGATCTTAGAAGTGAAATTAGATCCCTGATCTGATTGTATCTCTCGTGGCAGTCCAACCTGGGAGAAAAATTTCATCAGCGCTCTGACAATAGCACGAGCATTAATTTTTCTCATAGGAATAGCTTCGGGATAGCGTGTTGCAGCGTCCATAATAGTAAATAAGTATTGGTTTCCTAGTTTGGTTCTAGGCAAAGGACCAACACAATCAATAATAAGACGTGAGAATGGTTCACCATGCACGGTGATAGGAATGAGAGGCGCAGGTGGAGGTGTGTGCGCTGGCTTGCCTGTCACTTGACACACGTGGCAACGTCGCACATGATCAGCTACTGTTTCCTTCATCTTTGGCCAAGTAAAATGTTTTGCCAGTTTACCGAGTGTCTTCTTGACACCCAAATGTCCTCCTATGGGACTATTGTGAGCAAAATCAATGGCTTGTTCACGAAATGTAACTGGTAACACAACTAGATTCTTGACTGTGGTAGAAACACTATCAGCTGACAACTTACATGTGTTTTTCTCCATCAGTACACCGTTACTATAATAGTAACAATTATCGAGATCCTTTGCTTCACTCTCAGTAACTGCTATATCTCTCAGTCTTTCCAGTGACTGATCAACAAACTGATCCTTGATTAAATCATCATGAGTTAGAAATTTAACGTCAGTTGTGTCCTGACTAGGTTGATGACCAGGGGAAGTCAGTGTTAATGATCCTGGGCGCAGAGCGTCACTAAACAACATATTCAACCCCAAATCATTGTCATCCACTAACTCAACAGGAGACAAGGATGGTTGTTGTATCTTTGACATAGCTCTAGTAATTGCGCTGAGAGGAAATAAAATAGGCTTCTCTCTACAAGCTTCAATGGCATAATTATCATCAGTGGTATTATCAATCACGAGTGGTTCTTTACATATACCAGCATGAAGGATATCGTTCCCTATCAACAAGTCCACTGACCTGATGGGAAATACACCACTGGATATACCCACTGAAATATAACCAGTATAATAGCTTGTTTCAATATAAACTTTGTGCAGAGGCACTTTTATAACAGCCCCTCCATAGGCTTCTAACAATACATCTATCTTGCAATAGGTATCGTCAGTAATGGGCAGTACATCTTCTCTTAATAACGTGAGATAACTGCCAGTGTCTCAAAGAAATTATCTCAGTTAGATGTGATTCGTCAAATCCTACTTTATCTCTCGAAAAGTAAGGACTCATCGCTGAACGAATCTTTTCGTCAGATACACTTTCTGACGCTAGTCATCTGTCCTGAGTAACATTATCTAAAACAGTAGGATCAGAGGCATTGCTAGGCTTTTGGAGTCTTTGTTGCTCGGAAGAGGATACGACTTGAGTGGGGGCGCCAGCCGCACGACTGTTTCTCGTATCTCTTTCTAATTTATAGCAATACTCTCTAGCATGTCCTTTTCTGTTACAATAGGTACATTTAACTTTCTTCTTCTCGATACCAGATTTCTGTCTAGCCACAGAGACAGATTCAGGATTGTGAGTTTTCCTGGTAAAGGTACGAGAAGTTACAATAGCAGGTACATCAGGCCGGCAATGAGCAGCTGATTTAGGTTGCCAACTTCTAGGACAATTTTTAGTTACCTTGTTTCTTTGTGTTTTAGTACGTACGAGTTTGTGAGAAATCTCGTAATTGTCTGCTAATGCTGCAGTTTCCAGAATATCCGAGGTAGTATGATCGATCAGATATTCTTGTATGTCAGCAGACATACAGTTGTTAAACTCTTCGTGTAGTAACAACTGAACAAGGCTGTCGTAGTTGTTACATTTAGCAGCTCTACACCACCTCTGAAATGCAACTTTTTTCTCACGAGCAAACTCTACACAAGTTTGATCTTGTCGTTGTTGTAACGTAAGAAATGCTCTTTGATAACTTACAGGTAACAAGTTATACGTCTCTAGAATAGTTTGTTTGACAGCGTCATAACTAATGTACTTAGCAAATGGCAAAGCAGCCGTACAAGTTTGAGCTCTTCCTGTCAAAGCAGTATGAAGCAATGTTGCCCAGTGCTTACGTGGCCAGTTCATAGCACGAGCCTGGTTCTCAAACACATCAAAATATGTGTCTAAGTCACTTTCAAAAAACTTAGGAACCATGGATGCAGCTTTCTGCACATTAAATGTGTCCTGTGATCTATCAGTCTGTTGTCTTCCCAGACGAACATTTTCTCTTTGGAAATCTTCTTCGTTCAATCTCCTCTGTGCCTCAATTTGTGCAGTCTGCAACATAATGAGGCGTTCCAACCTCTCAAACTGTTCCTGAGAGATAGGACCAGTGGGTAATGGAGGAGTAGGGAAATTAACATGGTCTGGACGGTCCTTAGGTCGGACACTTGGTCCAGCCATCTCTAGAGAGTCTAGATCTGGTCTAGGATAAGTAAATACAGGTGTAGTATACACTGTACTAGTATTAGGCTGTGTCATACTACCAGCTATACTCTGTACTATAGTGTCAGTGAGGCGGGAAGGTGTGAGCGAGAACTGAGCTACACTAGGCTCAGACACTAGGCTCACTTCTGCTCTAGTTGCTCTTTCTTCAACTTCAAATAGAGTCATACTTCCCAATTGTGACACAAGACTTTCTGAATCTGAATCATAATCAGACATCTCTGTATGAGCAGGAAACAATATATCTTTGATTAATGCTCTGACAGTTTCTGCAGTGTAATTCCTGTTATACGTCACACCGAGATACTTGGCTACTTGCCAACACGTCTGAAGTTTTAATGTACTTAACTCAGACAAAGTCAGAGTATCAATTAACTGTTTCACTTTGGCATACATCACGAAAATAATTGTACTACGAGAGAGTGATTATGGGAAACTATAATCCTAATAGGAATTTTAGTGTTGGTTGTCTTAGAGCTAGAACTCATAAACAGTACTTCCATCTCCTTGGATCAAGAGACTCAGTCAGGTACATACATCCACCTGGTATGTTGTACAAGACTAAACTCAAAGTCTTCAGATTAGGAAAGTACTCAAAATGTTTGATCATAGATTCACTAGTACGTCAAACTGGACAATTTCTCCAACACCTTGGATCAAGAGCATCCCGGACAGGCCCCCATTTGTTACAAAAAACGCGATTCTAAAAGCTTAGAGATCTCCAGTGAATACTAGAAAGGACTGCCCTTCTAGCATCCAGCCTGTTACTGGGTTTTCGTAACAAGTAGTCAGTATCCTTGTCCAATTATCCATTAAATTCAGTATAATTCAATAGTGCTTTAGGATTACAACTGGTAGGCTACTAACTAGAGAAATTAAAATTTAATAAATTTATTAAGTCTAGAGGTATATTATCAAAGTAAATTAAATCACAGCAATCAAAATAAAATCAATCTCTCGAGTTCAATATTATTGTGCTGAAAGCACATATCACATTTATAATTCTTAAGTACCGTCAGGTACATTAACATTTAATAAGATATTACAAATATGTACAAGTGTGTGTATGCGTGTAAGTGCTCTTAAGTAGTTAGCTATGTCTCAAGACTCGAATAAGACTTAAACAAGTGACTGACAAAGTCCTCAAATAAACTAACTTCTTCACCGACTGGCAACCCGAACAGTCTGCTTGAACAACAAAGAATGCTAAGCCCAATAGCAATGCAATATCAAGCGACTGCGACACAGAATCAGGAACTGGGAAATAATATAACGACACTAAGTAGGGATCATCTGCAGATCCTCCACAAAAGTTACAAACTTCCATAATACTGAATCTTTGTTCAGCATAGGTAAAACTGTGACAATACACAGGAACCAGTACAAAATTAGGTCAGAAGCTATAGCTAAGGACCTGAGATGTTCAGAGTGTCAATGTGACACACAACCTCAGTACAACGTCGAAAATCACAAAGTCTATACAATGTTCTGTGAACAGAGTTCTACAGAACTAACAAGAATAATGAGACAGACAATCTGTCCAACCACCAAGCGAGTCTCTAGCAGACTGACTCTTTCACGAGAGGTGAGGACACCCCCCCTCGATCACGTGATAGCTACGTGGACAACTGCAGCTCAGAAGCCGGCAGTATAACGAGCGACAA